>NC_028353.1:662189-785860 GCF_000741045.1 Vigna radiata var. radiata | reverse complement strand
ACATATATACACACACACACACACACACACACACATATATAACTACACACACACACACACATATATAACTACACACACACACACACACACAACACTACACACACACATATATAACTTTTTTAACTAATTTTATTTACAAAAATTATTAAAACAACTAAATTTTAATTTAATAAAATAAAATAACATAAAAAAGTCGAAGTGTCTTCACATTATAAATTTATAATTAATTAAATTTAAATTTTTTCATAAATTTTTATCAATGTATTCAAATTTTTTATATTTTGTAATTAAAGTTTATAAATAAATAGACTATTAATAATTTTTTAATAGAGTATTTTTTATAAAAATTACTTTTTGTTTTACATTAATATATTATATAATTTTGTAATTCTTAACCATAAAAAAATAAATAAATAAAAACATAAATCATGATAAGATAAAATTAAAAAATTAAATAATAAAAAAATAATTAAAAAAATAAAACTTTTAAATATTTAATAAGTTAACAAAATCTTATAAAAGTTAATTAAAAATATTGAAATTCAGTTTAGTTGAAATTTAATTGGGTGGTAACTTTATGGGAAACGCAAGTAGTTTTAGAATCTAATATGAAACCATCATAGAAAGATATATGATTGCTTTTGAAAAACTCTTACCCGATAAGATGATTGGGCCGATGAAGTTGCAAGAGAATTATGCGTCAGCTTGACCGCAACGCTTTGACTCTGTCTCTATCATCATTGGCGTCGTCCAAATCACGAGCAGACAGCGCAGAAGCACACAACATTAAATAAATAAAACCTTTTAAAACCGTGTCACGTTGTCCAAAGTCAAAACTCGACAAAGCCATAACCCAACCGAACCAAAGAAACGGCTCAAGAGTCCCACAAAGGGTTGATTCCCAACAAACATCATAGCAGAAACCAAAGCAAAACATGATGACAGACGACGAACTGTTACAGAAACTTGAAGACTTAACCATCAACGCCCACCATCACCAGTTGGAGACTCTCCGTTCGATCCTTCTTCACAATGCCACCGTGCGCTATCTTCAACCCTTCTTCAAGAACGCTCCTCTTCCTCTTGATCACTCCACTTTCACACGTCTCCTGCCTCTCTCTTCTTATCAAGATTACGTTCACTACATTAACCTCATGGCAGATGGAAAAGATGACCCCTTTCTCTCCGTTGACCCTCTCCGTTGCTTCTTTTACAGGTTGCTCAATCCCTTTTTTCTTTCCTCCTTCAGATCGCATCATCAATCATCATCTCTCACTCTTCCATTTTCGTTCTTTCTTTTGGCATTCTTGGAATTAGAGATGTCTCTTTATATTAATCATTCACAGTATTACATATCGTTTAAAAGTTGTGCATTCAAGACGAGTGAAGGTTTTTTATTCCTCGGTTTTACTGATCATGATAGATTTCCTTTGAAATATTCACCGATTTTATTAGATTTTTTCTAGTCACGGATTAAATTAAAGGGTGTCACCTTCCACTTACATCAATCAAATATTAGGATTCTTAATTTTAAAAGGGAGAACTTTCTGTCATTGGTGGTGACCCAGTGACCCCCCACAGGAATTTTGTATCTTTTTATAATTTTTTTTATTTAAAATGAAATTTATTTGCTGAAAAGGAGTGGAATAACATATGTTGGTACCACTCTTTTTTTAAAAAAATGTGAAATTTTCAATTTATTTCATGATTTGAATAAAACATTAAATTTCATTTTTTCTCAATATGATTTCTTTTGTAATTAAAAATAAAAACAAACTTAAAAACTTTTGCTTTTACCTATTTAGAATTTTTTCATGGATAATGATACTTTCACATTCAAATTCTAATAAATTTTTGATACTGAATATGTGTCATAAGTCAATTGGTCTGTGTGTTTAATGTTTAAAAAAATTGAAACATATGCACCAATTGATTTATGACACGTGTCCAGTGTCAAAAATTTGTTAGAATTTGGGTGTGAAATATCTTTATCCTTTTCTCATATTGAAGAAACAAACTTAGGATTCACCCTCGAGCATTCCTTACACCAACTTCTGTGTGGTTTTTGTACGTTTTAATGCTTTTGGGGCACTTAAATTTGTTGGTAATCGTGGTCTTAATTTTCTTCCTCAGTTCGGGAACAAGTTCGAGCACCACGAGACCGAAATTGATCCCTTACTTCGATTCAAGCCTTTCTAAAGCTGCCTCCTTTATTGGTCACCGAGGCAGTATTGCTGTTCGACAAAGGTGAATCAATCAAATAGTTCTAATTGAAGAATATAAAAAGTTTGTTGAACACTGAGGTTCAAAATTCCTTGCAGGGTATTCCCTCCTAGACCTGAAGTGAACAAGATCCTATGGTTTCTCTATGCTGACGATACAACTACTACTAAATGTGGCTTGAAAGTCATGGCTGCTTCCACATACCCTTTGCAAAGTGGTAATGCTACCCCTCAGCAACTTGCTGCTTTTTCCAGTCCCCTAGAAGTGATTCTTGGATCTCATGTTGAGCATCAAATGTACTGCCACCTTCTATGTGGCCTCAGGAATCTTGATGTTATAGATGGAATCACAACCCCTTATGCTATAGGCTTGATCAAAGCATTTGGTCTTCTGGAGTCCAAGTGGGGGCAACTGTGTGATGATCTTGACCATGGATTTCCGTGTAATGAAATTTCTGAGGGGGCAATGAGGGAAGCTGTGACTAAGACACTTGGTGGACCTCAGCCACAACTGGCAAATAGAATAAGATTAATCTGTGAAGGTAACAACTGGGGTGGAATTGTGTGTAGATTGTGGCCAAACACTCGTTATATCAGGTGTGTTACCACTGGAAGCATGAAGCAATACTACCAAAAGCTCAAATACTATGCAGGAGAGGTACCTATTTTAGGAGGAGATTACTTTGCTTCAGAATGCTGTGTTGGTTTAAATTTGGACATGATGCAACCCCCTGAGACAACACGGTTTGTGATATTTCCAACTTTTGCCTACTTTGAGTTTCTTCCATTTAACATGAATGAGGACAATGTTAGCAAAGAAACAGTGGACCTTTGCAGTGTGGAGGTTGGGAAGATGTATGAAGTGGTTGTTACTACTTACAGAGGATTTTATCGCTACCGTTTGGGCGATATAGTGAGAGTTGTTGGTTTCCATAACTCATCTCCAGAAGTGGAGTATGTGATGAGAGCACCTAAAAATCCTGCTGAGATTGTGACTGAGAAAGACTTGATTTCAGCTGTTGAAAATTTTCAACTTTCACTTAGAGATGCTATGAATATTGAGATTGTTGAGTATGCAAGTTTCTTGGACCAGGGGTCACTGCAGAAACAGTTGAAGGTATTTGTGGAAGTTCAAGATGCATCTAATTTTCTGGAGGACAAGCTAGAGGAATCAATTAAAGTTTTTAGAAGTTGTATGTCCACTCTCGAGAGTGGCTTGGGAGCTATATACAAGGTGCAGAGGGATAAAGGTAAACTAAGAAATTTACTGTTGTTCATAGTAAGGTCTGGAGCTTTTGATCAATTATCAGACTTAGCCATTCATAATGGAACATCAGCTAGTCAATATAAACCACCCAAGATTATAAGGAATCATGAAGTTGTCAAACTCTTGGAAAATTTAGCCATCGTGACAGTGTCGTTTGATGGTTAATAATACTTAGAGAATGGAATGACTACCAATGGTTTGTTGATTTCAATCTGATTACGTATAGATAGGTGTAATTGAATGATTAGCTAATGCATATTTTCAAGAGGTTAATAGTAATAGATTTGAGTTCTTAGCTTTTTGAATGCCATAATAAAATCGTTTATTTTTCCTCCTTATGGAGCTAAAGTGCGACTGTAAATTTTACATTACTGCCTTTGGATATACATTTCATGAATGAATGACATTAAGAAAACAATTAAAAATATACACCATGAGAAAGAATCATCAACACAGAAGCAAACCTACGACAAATTATATGACTAGTGATTATTCAATCATCAAATTATCGATCTTCTTCGTTCTCTGCCGTACACTGTTCTGCAAATCACAAAAACTCAAGCTTCTTATGAGTTAATTGCTGCTTGTAATTGTTCCAAGCTTTTCCCCTTGGTTTCTGGCACCGCAAAAATTATAAATGATATAGCCAATGCATTAATTGCTGCATAAAGAATGAAGGTACCTGCAAATCGTACACAAGTGAATTTACTAGTTATACCCGTTACCTGAACTCCAATCTTCTACAATTATTCCCAAGTGATAAACCAATTATCATACAAATAGTGATCATTACGCCTTTAAGTGAATAATCCTAAAACTAATGACTTGTATTCATTACCATAAGAACTCCAGCTCATGAGAAAGTTGAAAGTATAGGAACATAACCATGCACCAAACCAGTTCGTTAATGTCGCCAAACTTCCAGCTTGCCCTTTAATATTGACAGGAAATATCTGTAACCAAAAGGTGAAGTCATAGTAACAGAGATAATGTTTTATAAGGGGAGAATTTATATTGTAGACAAGTACCTCGGACATCACAACCCATGGAATTGCTCCCATTCCTATTGAGAATGATCCTATGTAGACCTAATATCACCAAAGGAAATATTAATGTGAAATGGAGAATGAGTTAATATTTATGAGACGTTGAGAAAGGAATACTAATGGTCATACCAGTATGCCTATTAATGCAAGTGCTGGAACAGCTGCAACACCCACCTCGTAGACCTGTTTCAACAAGAATATCACTTTCACATTAAAAACCAGAGGCTATAGGGTTCTCAATTTGGAATATACCTTGAGATAGAATGCAACTGCTAAAAATGCACACCCTGCAACCAATCCCGTTCCGGATAACTAAAATGAAACAGGAACGAACAATAAGAATATGATACACATAAGGGATCTTTATAAGCAAAGGAAAGTTTTATGATAAACTGTTTTGTGCTTTGAGTTTACTAGAAGTAGGGGCTTCCTCCCAGTTTTATCGATTAAGACAGCTCCAAGACCTGTGACAACAACCTGCAAAAGAAAAAAAAATATGAAAAACAATGAATCGGTTTGGGACTACGAAGTTAGTATCTCAATCCTTTCGCATAAACAAAGATTAGATTTTCAAAGAGCAACCAGGTTAAAATTAAGAACCTGAAGGCAAGCATATGATATAGTTCCGATGGCGGGAGAAAATCCTGACAAAAATCCACAAACATTCGATGCCACAAAATAAAATTAGAATGCCTATTGAAATTTACTTAATTATTTCAAATATACTTTCAATGGGAACTGTGACAATGATTTATGGATCAGATGGAAATTGTGATGCGCAAGAATAGATGATGGTGTCATGAACTGGAATGCTGACACTGAACAAAGCGTACTACTGTGATGATTACAGCAATATACTTACCTGCTAGTTCAAAAATACTGCTGGTATAAAAGCAAATTCCATTGATTCCTCCAAACTGCTGGCAGACCATTAGGCCTATTCCTATCTGGTCATTGACGTATAAAAAATAGTTATAAAAAATTATTTTTTACTTCATTTATTTTCACCCCTAGACCTCGTCTATCAAAAAGCCTTGCGGAAAGTGAAGCTAAGTTTTAGATACATTGTTCAAAAAGGAAAAAGAAAGAAACTTTCAAAATGTTAGAAGGTATAGTTACAGTGACTGAGCGCAAATATCTTCTGTGAAACAATTCCAGTAGCCTAGATTTTGGGAGCTGCTCCAAAGCAGTTATGTATTCCTGTGTGCCAATGACATACAACCACTTAAACACGGTATCTTAAGAATGCTTTGTCTTCAACATTGAAGCAAAGGCACGGAGTTATATCTAAAAGTGTATGAACCTGAACTTCCTCTGCCTCCTCTGATATATCAGCATCTTTGCCACGAAGTATTTGCAGTGCTGCCTCAAAATCTTTTTGACGTCCTCTCTTCGCCTGCAGCAATTTTTTGGTTAGAACTCTCCGTGTTGTTTAAACCACCACGCGTTTTCCTCTTACAAAAGCATGAATTTGTAAATTGGTTTCTTACTAGCCATCTCGGAGACTCTGGAATTATAAACAGACCCAGTAGCAATACAGAAGTGGGAATTAGGCCTACAATTGCAAACACTTAGTTAGTTTTCCAGCAAAGTATATCAGTTAATTTCTAATTTTATAGTTTTTTTTCTTTTCTGCCCATACCAATATCATTAGAACTATATTTAAATAGGTAAGACTCACCAGTCAAAGCTAAAGCTCTCCACGAAAGTACATTTCCAATGGTGAATGCCACTGACACAGCAGCAACGACCATGAACTACAAGGCGAAATGGAAAACAATACTTAGGTTCTTTGTTAATTTTATCGCATACTGTTTAGTACAGATTCAATCAGTTTACTGAAGATACACTAGTACACACATATATATAAATCCAGTGTTTTCAGCTTTACAAAAGTTGCTGTTGAGATCTACCTGATTTAAGGTAGTCAGTGTCCCTCGGAGTTCTTTAGGTGCTATTTCTGCTATAAAGACAGGAACCTTGTACAATCCATCCCACATATGGTAAATATTAGTATTTTGAGCATGCAAGTGTCTGAAACAAAATCTTATGCATTAAGTTGTTTTTTGGAGAGTAGAACTATAACCAACCACATATGAAAAAACTCCCATTCCATATCCTGTTGCTAGCCTCCCAATGTCCAGAGGCACTGGACCCTGTAAAGCAAGAAAAAAGTTCTGGTGGGTTGTAATTCTTGGACCATAGTTATGGCAAAACATGTACAAGTTTAGTGGTAAGAACCTGAGAAAAGTAAATAGCAAGCCAGCCCCCGACACAGAATGCACTTGACACTCTCATTGCCTGCAGATGTTCCAAAATCAACTTTTTCACACCTGAACTGGTTAATCCCAAACAAGCATCGTAATTTCCCAGAACTTACTCCTTTTCGTCCAAGGAAATCAGCAATAGGCCCACTTGTTATTGCGCCAACCATCGCACCAAAAGTCAAGATTGAGCCAAACAAGGAGTACTACATACAATCACAGTACAAGAGAAGACAGAAAATTATATCAAATCCTGGGAAAGTC
Organism: Vigna radiata var. radiata; assembly: GCF_000741045.1. Classification (NCBI taxonomy): domain Eukaryota; kingdom Viridiplantae; phylum Streptophyta; class Magnoliopsida; order Fabales; family Fabaceae; genus Vigna; species Vigna radiata. The sequence continues at coordinate 778,797 of NC_028353.1, read as the reverse complement.
TGCTGGCACAGGCATCAAGATCCATAATGAAAGGGAATATATTTGAGTACATAATATTCGAAGCCAATCAAACTATAATTAGATCACTAACATATTCATTTTAGCTCTAGTTAGATGAGTTCGATGCTCTCAGAAAGTTGTAGTTAGATCACTAACATATTCATCTTAATATTCTTAATCCTATCAGTCTTTCGCCATCTTTAAGCTTGCTGAAAGAGTAGTCGCTATTGAACATTTTCAAGTTTTCTTCCCATGATCCCACTAATCCTAAAAAATGGTGAATAAAGCAGGCTTACCTCTGCCAAAGACAGGTTGAAATCCTTCCTGATAGCATCTTGAGTGGGAGATGAATATCCAGCCTGAAAACAGACACATGATCATTCCACATGGAAACATAGCAGTCAATCAAACTATAATTTTTCTGTTCTCAGACTTTTTTTTCATCTGTCTTTGCAATGAAAGCCGCAAAAGTGCTTCCGTTTAGGATTTCAACTTTACAACATCCTCTTTACAGGGAAGAACAAGTGTTATTTGTCTTACATAGAGTTCAACTACAAACTAAACACTTACACAAGTACCAAACTCATAAGAACCACACACTGCAACGAATGTACAAAAATAAAGCATCCATGGATGCCCTTTGCTTGCATGGACCAACTGATGGTCCGGTTTCTCCACCAGTGGCTCTCTGATTCCTTTCTGCACGCCTTCCTCCACAACTTTGAACTCCATGCTCACTTCTATGTGTAATCAGTTACTGATTCCCTAGTATATATGTTGATGGAGTATTTATAGCAGAAAAAGCAGATCCATATGCAACTAAGCATGTTGTTTTTAGTCTTATCTCATTGATATAATTGTGTCATGTAAAGTGACCTTCATTTTATTTTTATAAATAAATGACCAAAAGAATGGAAAAGAATGATTTTATTTTCATGAATAACTTGTTTCGGTTTTAGGATCAAGCATTTTCACAAACACTCTCTTAAATTTTCTTTCAAGTTAGCTTAGATTGTCCTAAACATTTTTAATCTCAATCAAGTTTTAAATTGTGTGGTTTAACTTTTAAATTAACGATTAATTTGATCAGATCATAATAAAATCATAAATTCGTAATAAATTTAATTTAAAAATTTTACATCGATTAAAAATAAAACTAATTTATAATATATAAATAGATATAAACCTATTCCTATACACATTGAAAGTATATTTATTGCTTGTTATACAGCAGGCAGGGGAAGTAGTATACCAGACTAGTCTGGCACTTAAATGGCATTAATATTCAAACTACTCGATCTAGATTTCATGTTTTTGGATGGACGTGGGAGCTTCACTTACCCATCTAACTTGTTGACACCACAATTTACAAAGTTCATTACAAAATATCTGCAAAATTTATTACTTTAAAGGTGTCAATGTGGTGGGCAATGATTGCGTAGCCGTCTTCAACTAGTCTAAGGTTTGGTGACTGCGGAAGAGACTATTACTTACCTAAATGAACTTCATCTGTTCATGAGTTAAAAACGAGATGTCTCGGTATCATGATAAGTGCTTATGACACTTTAAGAGTGAATTCATCATGTGATAATTTAGGCTATTTTTTGATGAAAGTTCAGAAAATATCTTTGTGAATAAACTCATTTGCGAATCCTAATACACAAAACACAAAAAAAAAAAAAAAAAAAAAAAAAAAAAAATTGTTTTGGAAGTAGTAGTTTTCAATTCTCTGAAATTCAAAGATATACTTCAGCTTTAAGATTTTGCGTTTACATCTAAATAATGATTAAATATATTTTTATATTTATACAAAAGATATTAAAAAAGTATAAATATAAGAAATTCTTATATTTATACTCCATGATTCTAACATTGAATTATGTTACAATGTAGTTCTTTACTTTGAAATTTTTATTTGGGTGAAGGGTGAGATTTTCAAACATTTCAACCGTGTAATCATCTTCCATAGCTTATCATAAATCTAACTTTTAGATAATTTTGCATTATTTATCGTCCACAGATCAAAAGTTTCACATCTAAGAATGAAATAGTCTTGTAAGAAATTTGTTTCACCTTCCATTTAAGAGATATGTAAGAAAAATCAGATAATACTTTTGGACGTTGGATTTTGAAAATATATTTTTTATAAAAACAAATATACGAAGGATCTCGTGATTTATTTTTTTAACTTTCTAAATCTAAATATTAAATATGATTTGATCTTCATATAAAAAATTTAAAAAAAATCTAAAAAAGTAATTTAAACGAGAAAGATATTGAGTAAATATTTTCTTCACTTCTATCAAACTGGTGTAAAGAAAAAAAAAAGTATACATTTGTTGTTTTCAGTTTATCTTGTAAATTAATTACTAGTGAGCCACGTCTTTTTAATAAAGTTGACCTGCTATTTTTAATGCTAGATTTTGCTGTTCTTTTCGGAGATAAAATGCAACTGGAAAACTTTAATTAATGTCTGGAATTTATTTTCTGAATCATTGGCATTAAGAACAAATTCAATCGTCATCACAGAATCAAACTATTACGACAAAAAATATGCCTAGTGATGATTCAATCGTTAAACTTTTCATTTCCAACTCACGGTTATGCAAATCACCACCAAACTTCTGCTTCTATGAGTTAATGGCTGCTTGTAATTGTTCCAAGCTCTTGCCTTTCGTTTCGGGCACCACAACAATTATAAATAATATAGCGAATGCATTAATTCCTGCATAAAGAATGAAGGTACCTGCAAATCGTACACGCAAGTGAATTCGTTCGTTCTATAAGTTTCATGAACTTCAATATATTCTACGATTACACTGCACTGCACCCTTAATTGAAATAAATCTGAATATTTACCATAGGAGCTCCAGCTGATGAGGAAGTTGAAAGTGTAGGAGCATAACCATGAACCAAACCAGTTCGTTAATGTGGCCACGCTTCCTGCCACCCCTTTAATATTCACAGGAAATATCTGTAACCGAAGGTAATATTTGAGTAAGTTTTTGCTAAAAATTAAGTCTTGCTGATTCCAGTAACAAAAATGAATTTTTATGTAAGCTGGCTTTGAAAGAAGACCTCGGACATCAAAACCCATGGAATTGCTCCCATTCCTATTGAAAATGATCCTACGTAGACCTAATATCACCAAAATGGAGGATGAGTTCATATCTCAGAAACATGCAATATAGCAGCATTATTCTGTGACTGCAAGTGAAATGGTGATGATCATACCAGTACGCCTGTGACTGCAAGTGCTGGAACTGCCGCAACACCCACCTCGTGGACCTAATTCACACAAGGATATCACCTTCAAATAATTACAGGATTAAAAACCAGAAGCTATAGGGTTCGTGTTGAGATGTACCTTGAGATAGAATGCAACTGCTGCAAATATGCATCCTGCCACCAATCCTGATGCCGATAACTAAAATGTAACCATGAAATAACATGAAGAATGTTATGCACAAGAAGACCTTTAAAAGAAAATGAAAGTTTGAAGATAAACTGTTTGTTCGTTGGATTTACTAGAAGAAGGGGCTTCCTTCCAGCTTTATCTATGAAGGCTGCTCCAAGACCTGTGACCACAACCTGCAAGAGGAAAATTTTGAGTTGATTTTCGGTAAACAATATCTGATTTTACATGAGCTAGTGATTAAGTTAAAAACACGAACCTGAAGGCACGCATATGATATTGTCCCAATGGCGGGAGAAAATCCTGACGTAAAATCCACAAATATTCATTGCCAAAATCTTAAAATTGAATGCTTCATGGGCTATGTGGAAGTGAGTTATAGGTTAATGGAAATGATGATGCAGAAGAATGTACGATGGTGGGCATAGACTTTGAACCAAAAACATTGTGATTACCGCAATTCTCATTAGCACGCACCTGCTTGGTCAAAAATACTGCTGACATAAAAGCAAACACCATTGATGCCCCCAAGCTGCTGGAAGATCATAAGGCCTATTCCAATCTGGCCATTGATATATAAAACAAGATATAAGTGTATTTTTACTGTGTACATAGGTTCATGAAAAATGAGAAGATGAAAATTTTGAACGAAATTAATTTCAAACATGTTTGACACAACAAAAGCATAAAAAGGTTGAAAAGACACTGCTCGTCATCTTAATTCTTTGAAAATCATTTTAAGCTCATTTTGTTTTTCATCCCAATACCTAGTCTACCAAACTAAACACATCCTTAAAGAAAGAGAAGCAATATTTTAGAGGCATTATCTAAAATGAAAAAGAAATCATGTTTGATTAAAAAGTTAGAATGATGAGAGTTATACTTACAGTTAAAGAGCGCAAATATCTTCGATGAAACAACTCCAGCAGACTGGATTTTGGAAGCTGCTCCAATGTAGTTATATAGTCCTGTGTGGCAATGACAAATGCACTACTTAAACACAGTATCTTATAGCATTTCACTTTGAAGCAAAGGCGCCGAATTATATCTAAAACTAGCTACAGTAAAGGAACCTGAATTTCCTCTGCCTCCTCAGATATATCAGTATCTTTTCCACGAAGTATTTGCAGTGCTGCCACAAAATCTTTTTGGCGTCCTCTCTTGGCCTGAAATAATTGTGTAGTTTTTACTCTAGTTGTTATGCAAACCACTGCTCATTACCCTCTTAAAGAACTTGCATAGTTAAAATGATTTCTTACCAACCATCTCGGAGACTCCGGAATGAAAAACAGACCCAAAAGCAATATAGCAGAGGGAATGATGCCTTCAAGTGCAAACAGTTAATTAACTCTCCAGCAAAGTTTACTTAAGTTCTATGGTGAATCACAAATTAGAAAGCGAACCAACTAACGTTGTCTGTTCCTCCCATACCCTTTAAATTCAAATAGGGAACACTCACCAGTTAAAGCTAAAGCCCTCCATGAAAGTACATTTCCAATTATGAACGACACTGACACACCAGAAACAATCATGAACTGCAAGGAGAAATTTAAACAGAACTTAGAAGTCTTTGTTACTTTTATTTCATACTGTTTAAAACAGATTCAATCAGTTCATTATGTTGTGTTGTCTAAGAAATCTACCTGATTTAAGGTAGTCAGAGTCCCACGGAGTTCTTTTGGTGCAATTTCTGCTATGAAGACAGGAACCTTGACAATACATCACGTATATGGTGAGTTTTTAGCAATTTGAAAATGAAACGAAATTCTGTTAATTTAGTTTTGGGTGAGGAGAACCAACCACATATGAAAAAACTCCCATTCCATACCCTGTTGCTATCCTCGCAATGTCCAAAGGAAGTGGGCCCTGTATAAAAGGAAAAAACAAAGTTGTGTTAGGGTTATTATCCTTGTAGAACAGTTATGGCAAAACATGGTACAAGTTTAGTTGTAAGAACCTCAGCAAAGTAAATCATAAGCCAGCCTCCAACACAGAAAACACTGGACACTCTCATTGCCTGCATATTCGGAAATCAACCCGAAATAAAAATAGTTAACAAGTTATTCCCAAACAACTATCATAATTTCCCTCAACTTACCCCTTTACGTCCAATAAAATCAGCAATAGGTCCACAAGTTATTGCACCAACCATTGCCCCAAAAGACAAGATGGAGCCAAACAAGGAGTACTGAACAAAACACCAAAGAAAACAAGATCAAATCCAGGTCCAGTTTGCTACCATAGACATCAAAATCCAGCCAAGCAAACATTTTAGATCAGCTGAGCATGATAGAAAATTGTATATATCACTTTCAATTTATTTCCCATCATTTCACTAATCCTAAAGTGTTAATAACTACAGGCATACCTCTGCCAAAGACAGACCGAGATCCCTTGTGATAGCATCTTGAGTGGGAGATGAATATCCAACCTGAAAATAGAATAGTAATCATTCCACAGAGAGTTAAACTTTATGTGACAAATGTTATTTGTGGCACACAGAGTTAAACTATAAACCAAACACCTACACATGTTCCGAATTCATAAGATCCCCAGACAGCAACAAATGTACTAAAGTAAACCATCCATGGATGCCCTTTGGTTGCTTGGACAACATTGTCCTTCTGTTCACCCACAAGTGGCTCTCTTATTCCATTCAGCGTGCCATCTTCCACATCTTCTTTAATCGCCATGTTCACTTCTATCCTTCTATCCCTGATCACTTCCTAGTTCAACTCCCTGGTCCATATATAAGGAAAGAAAAAGAGAAACGCATGTGATCATTCTGTTATGGAAGTTACAGAACATTTTTCCCCTTATTAACATAAGGGATAGAAGTTAAAAGACAGCAAGCATTGTCCCACACAAAAATCGAATAACTTGAATTTATATGTTGTGTCTTTTGGAGGGACGTGGGATTTAAACCTACCCTTCAAAGATATGGACAAAACAGCGTACTAAATTCAACATAAAAATTTGGAAAATCGTAATTTTTAGGCTGTATATATCTTGACAATAATTGAGTAAGCGCTTTAATTTCATGTGTGTCTAATTTTCTTTTTGAAAGAGACAGTGACTAGGGCAACTAACTTCATTCATTCATGAGAAAAGAAATGCGATGTCTTCATCTGAATTCTTGATCATGATAAGTATTGCCAGCGATCATTTAAGTTCTTTGGATATATAGCCACGTGAAAAAAGATTTTTCAAATAGAGTAATAATACAAGTTATGAAAGAAAAATATATCTTTCCAGTTTATTTAATTTTTTTTTCACAAATTTATAACTTTTATTTTAAACTTTAATTGATTGAATTTTCATTTTTATCTTAAAAAAGTTTTACTTTTACTCTCTCAAATTCAAAATATATCTTTATAAACAATTGTTGAAATTCATTCCCCCAATGGTTGCTTTTACAGTATTTTACATCAATGTAAAATACGGCTAATATGGATTATATTTATTATTATTAAATATTATTAATAAATACAAAATAATATTAATTACTCAAAAATAAACATTATCCATTACTTAATACCTCTAATAAAAAAATATAAATTGTATTAAATTATTAATCATTAATGGAAATTAGGTTTTACTTGTTAAATGATTGAACATATTTTTTCTCAATATACTTTTTTTAAAAAATAAATCCTAAAAAAACATAACCGCGTTTTGTTTATTTACCTTAATAGACAAACTTATTAATCATGTTCAGAATACAGATCCAGATCCAAACGTAGTACACAGAATCCGATGTTGACTTGACTTCTATTAATTTTTGCAGAATGAAAAGATTGATAATACGGATAAGAAACTTTTACGTTACACAATATAAAAATAAAATAATAATAAAAAAGAAAAATTTTGATATAAGAAATTTATGTATATTAAAGTATTATTTTTTAAATAAAAAGAAAACAAAAATAGGAGAGCATAACTAAGTAATTAATACAATTTAAAATATTTCTATTTTTATTTTGTTAGATTCAAGGAACAAATTAAATTAAAAATATGTTAAAATAATATTGGTGTTATTTGATTTAGTTTTAATATAAATTTTTATTAGATTGATTTTAGAATTTAGCAAAAGAGAACAAAAGAAAAAAAAAAGTATATTACATTATAATATTTAACCCCAAAATTAAAATAAATATTTAAAAATGCATAAGGAAGTATAAAACTCTTATTAATATAAAGTAGTTTAAATAATATTAATTCCAGTTTAACATTTGTTCAATAAAATTAAATAGTATTTTTAATAAAACTTGAAATTTAACTGTTATAAGATTAAAACTATCATTGCAGTTGAAAAAATTATTTTAAATATGGAAAAAATGTGTATTTAAAAAGTAAATTAAATTTATAATCAATAAGCATTTAATTGGTATGAAAAAACTATTTAACGTTGAAGAAAATTACTATATACTTATTGAAGCATAATGTATGGAAGTAATAATATTGAAAAACTAATTTAAAAATATATCAAATAATATTTAACAATACAATATTTAAATTCAGAGAGATTTGATATAAGATTAATAGGAATTTCATTATTTTTTTTCTTTAAGTATTGTCCTATGTAAATTTATGATTTGAAAAAAAAATTCAATTTTGCTCTCAAGAATTTCATATTTCATATGTTATGAAAAGTTGTTACAAAATAAATAAATCATTTAAAAAATTGGAAAATTGAAAATTAATTTAACAAATTGTTGAGTTGAAAATACAAAAATGCTTTCTAAATCAAATTCAAGTGCTCACTGTTATTATTATCAAATAGCAACTCATTTCATTAGGAAGTGATCTAATTAGGGAGATGTCTTCATTTACCTTTTTTCGTTTTTCCTAAACAGCATTTTAGTTAACGAAGTTTTAATGAAACAAAATTAATAAAATTTATTGGTTATATCAATGTTATTCTTCATCACTACTTCACAATCTAGGATGTTTAACTTACAAAATAATTCTTAATGAATTCAATTAAAAATGATTACTTATTGACTTAAGATGTCACTTAAAAAATGTCATTCCTCAAGTTAAGAAAAATTATATTTTAATCTAGGATGTTTCACTTAAATGAGTGATCCCTCTCGAGTTAAGTTAGAAGAAAATTCATCTCAACTTTTGTCTAAGATAAGTTAAAAAAACCTTAATCTTAACATGAGATACTTCGATTACAAAAGAGATGCTTCCTAAATTTAAGTTAAAAATGATTATCCATTAATGAACTTACTCCCCACAGTGCATCATTTTATCATAAACATTGATGAACATGTATTAGTGTCATCGAAAAAAAATAACTTAAATAAAAATAGTTAATGAATAAATAACAATTGAAATAACATTACTAAGAAAGAGATATATTATGAGTTTAATAATGTATCGTTCTAATCGTTCGAGGAAGTTGGATAAATTGTCAATAAACCAAACCAAACACATGTGATACTTACTTTGGGTTTATTCAAAAGTGTTGACAATGCACCAAAGCTATTAGGTCCATGAAGTAGGCCCAAGGTGTTTAGAAGATATTGTATCTTGTAAGTATTATATTTTCGGGTAGTTATTGTATTTTTGGACCTAGAGATCTAGGATGTAAAGACTTGGAAGCTATAAATAAGAAAACAACTCCAAAGTTTTGGAACTAGGATTTTTTTTTTACTTAAAGCACTTTTAGTTTTAAATCATATTTTTCACACTTTTTGTTTGTTCCCCAATTTTAAGCCACACAATTCTTGACTGAAACAAATTACATATTTGCATACTATAAGGATCAAAATAAAAAATAATAAACAATATTTTAACTTAACCACGCGGTCACCTATCCGAAGAGATCCAATGACATTGAGGTTTATTCAAATTTTTCTCTTTTTCATCCAAAATATCATAAACCAATATAGGTTTGTCATAATGGAAACATTTTCAAATATCAAAATTTCCTCCACCAAGTGAAATCTCATAAAAGAAAAATAAAAAGGTGACTTAACAAAAATTCTTATTGAAACCCTCTTCGTGTTGATTAATGAAGTATTGTCTCACCTCTAAACTCTCCTTATCAACCATCTCTTTTGCAACTTACTTGACATGATGGAAAGAATCACATTGTTCAAGCTTTTCATAAAGACACAATTCTTAGCCTTTGGTCTCTTTCCATTGTCCTTCGTCAAAAGATACCTCTCTTTCTAAGTAACTTATCATTAGTTAGGTTAGTTCAACTTTAATTATTTACTTTTAGGATTAATTAGTAATTTAGTCTAAATATTTGGATCGATAATTCAATTTTTTTTAATATATATTACTCAATTCAGTCTCTATTTTTTAAATAGACTAATATAGTCCCATATGTTTACACCTTTAGATCGGATAATAATAGAGTAAACCCTAACACATACTTAGCATTTGAAGATTACATGGGGTGAACCTTTATTTATTGAGGTGGAATTTTTTATTTTTTAGGTTAAATTTAATCTCTTTCTCTAAAGTTACCTCCTTCTCTTTCTTAGAATCATATATCTCAAGCCCTAGGACTTCAACTCCACCACTAGTAACACTAATGGCAAAATCAAACCCATTGCCCAAAACATCACAACACTCATAAGCAACCTTTGTGTTTTCCCTCTCATCTTTTTTTTTTTTTCATTCTAATATTTATCGTCATAGTTATAACCTACCAACCACCAAACCCATGGTTGGAGTTCACGCTTGTCTTAACTAACTTTTTCATCCTGTCACAAAATGTCACATTCTTAATTGACTCATTCGTAAAAAGAAATTGATAAAGAATCTTCTTCAAAATAATGAAGGTTTAAGAGGATTTGAATTATTATGATAATTAATTTTTTTTTCAAAATAGTGGAAAAGAAAATGAATTTCAAAAGTAGTATGATATTTATCTAATATGATTTACATTAACTAAAAGAGAGTTTTGAAAACAAGATAATGACATTTACTAAAGTCAAGAAAAAAACATCCAAAGATAACTCAAGAGAAATACATGTCCTGGTACAATAATGCATAAATAAAGACATGTAGAAACATCTTAAATAGTTTTACATGTGCGTAAATTTTATCATTCAAGCATTAGCGCAATCATTCTTTGCTAGTAGAAAAAAAAAACAAAATTTCTATAAAGGAATTTTTCTTTCTATTGAAACAATTTCACTTATAAAGTTTTTCATTTGGAGATACATAAGGAGATTTGGTACCAATGAGTCGTGAAGAAAGATTTGATACCAATGAGTCGTGAACAAATATATATATATATATATATATATATATATATATAAGATCAAAATCTTATATAAGACAATGGATTTATGAGTCTTTCTACAATCTCTTTCTTAAGTGTGAGTCTTTCCAATCGGAACACCTCCCTTTTAAACAAGTATCTAGTGATAACCATTGTTCTACTATTCTATAATATGACATACTTTCCTAAAACGGAAGACTTTTGATACAAAGAAAATTTAATCTTTAGATCCTTCACTTACTTTACATCTAACTTGTTATAATAAAATTTTATTTTTAAAAAAAATACTAAAAGATTTAGTATCAATGAGTAATGAACAAACATATATAAAATATAAAGACACAACTTTTAACTAAAATCCTTAAACTAATGAGTTTATGGATCCTTCTATTTTTATTCTAATATTTTTTTTTTATCAAATGTAAGACTTTCAATTTACCTTTTTGCATATATTATTTGCCAGTTAATATTTTCTGACAATTTTAAAGTTGCAGAAAATTACTTAATATGAATTCAATGAATTAATTTTTTGTGGTTACTTTAAATTGTTAAAAAACACTGGATTGTAATGTTAAACTGGTAGATCAATGAGTATCACATGATCATAATAATTCTTAAGAAGAAAAAAAAAGGTAAAGTCATAATCAATGACAGGCAATAATTGAATTAAGATAGATTTAAAACTTGTTCAGAAGTAAATACCCGACAACTTTAGATCCCAAAAGATTAAGTCCAAAAACTTTCTAAGAACTCAATTTTTCTGATCCATCCCCCCTTGCCTCCAAATTCAGAGGAAGAAAAATGTTACTAAACAACAGACTGAATAATAGAACACAGTCCCCTCTATTATTCCACACGCTTTTATTTCACCTTTTTCCCATCATTCCACAAAATGATATCACACCATTTAATCTGAGTTAGGCACCCAAGATTGACCAAACTTGTCACTGCTGTTAGTCAATCAACTCAGATTAACAAGATGAGGTTGTGATTGGCGATATAGGAGGCAGATTGATCTTGTCAAATGAAACGTGGTATCATTAAAATCTAAAATTGTAATGTACAATGGAAAACATTCCCATATCTCCATTCTCTATCCCCTGCTTCCTTGCTTAAAATAGCAGGTATGGAAACTTTACCATGTGTTGCTAACTGGTTGTTGAATCAGCTCTGCCACCCCCATTTACTACACAGATTTCTCAGTATCAATCTTCCCAGCAACACAAGATAATGAGGACACTGATTCCTCCGTCTCTAGCATTTTAACAACCTGGTCCATTGTTGGCCTAGCATGTAGTTGAGGATGACAACATAGTATAGCAACCAATACATACTTCTCAAGAATTTCTATTGGACCAAGTTCTGGCATACCATCTTCAATAACATCCAAAGCTCTACCATTCCTAACCATTGACCAAGCAAAGTCAGTTACTGCAGAGGGTTGCCCATCAGTGTCAATTTCAAGAGCCCTTTTCCCACTCAAAAGCTCGAGAAGCACAACCCCAAAACTGAACACATCACTTCTCTCAGTCAACTGTCCATACAAAGCATACTCAGGTGCGACATACCCCATGGTTCCAGCCACTCTAGTGCTCATATGGGTTATTCCCTCAGGTTTGAACTTCGCTAACCCAAAATCTGCTACCTTGGCTTCAAATTTGTGGTCCAGAAGTATGTTACTAGCTTTAATATCCCTATGGATGATGGAAGGTTGAGCCCCATAGTGCAAATAAGCCAACCCCCTAGCAGTGCCTAGAGCAATCTTTAGACGAATTGGCCAACTGAGTTTCTGCTTAGCAGAACCAAATAAATGATCATAAACGCTCCCATTCTCCATCAAATCAGTGACAATAATCCTCTGGTGACCCTCTAAGTTAGTTGTAGCAGTACAATATCCTCTTAAGCCAACAAGGTTCACATGCCTAACGCTCGCAATAACCTCAACTTCATGAGTGAAGCTAGGATCCCCAGCAACAGAACAATTCTTAAACCTTTTCAATGCAACCTGAGTCCCATCAACCAGCATCCCTCTATAAACATTCCCATAAGCCCCCTTCCCAATTATGTTATCACCGGCGAAATTCCTAGTAGCCTTTTTAATCTCATCAAAAGTGAACCTAATCAAAGTAGTAGTCTGGTTCACAGAATCCAACCCAGAACTCAAACCCATCTCAGTTTTACAAATAGCCTTATTCTTCTGCTTCAATCTAAAGTAAGCCCAAAAAACACCAAAGACCAACAAGAAGAAGGCCAGCGTACAAAAAGCCGCAATAAGAATGTTTCGACGCTTACCAGTTGAAACCGAAGAAGGAAAATCAGAGTTGAACAGACAATCAGCAGTTCTGGGGTCTTGCAGGTCGGAGAAGGAAGCAGCATAGATAGAAGCAATAGTCTTGCAGTCAGTGGTATTGTCCGTGAGATGGGAATCCAAGTTGGACAAAGCTTTGGTGCAGAGAGCACAAGATGAGAGACTGTTTAGAGAATGGTTACAAGTATTCCATACTTGTTTGGCTGAGAGAGGCAAAAGGTCCTCGAATTGGGATTGGTTGGTGATGTTGTTGCAGGAGAGGGAAAAGGAAGAGGAAGGGAGGTTGCAGGAGGAACGAATGTCGTATTGGTGGGTGTGATCTTGGAGAGCGGTCCAGCAGGAGAAGGAGGCGTTGGAAGGAGGGAAGGAACCGGTGCGGTGGAGGTAATCGGATTGAAGAATACGAAGGGATTGGAGGATGTAATGACACCGTGTCTTGGAGTCTGATGAGGGTCTCGAACGGACGAGGTGGAAGTTGAGAGGACAGGAATCGGAGAGGGAAAGCGCAGGGAGAGTGAGGAAGATGGTGACAAGGATCTGGAACAGTGGCATTGGGAGCTTGTGGCTGCGTAACAACCTTTGAGTTTTAGAGCATGATACACAGTTGCTTGTTGCTTCTGTTGTACAATGATATATACAAGAGTGAAGAAAGAAACATAAAAAAACCTCTGAGATTCACAACAATTTCCAAGAACTCGTGCTACTCTCTGTCTCTCAGTCAACAATGTATGCTTTTCGAGGTGGGACCATATTAAAACTCTCTCTCTCTCTCTCTCTCTCTCTCTCTCGCTCTATCTTCGTAGGTTCCCCCTTGTTTGCTCAAACTTACGCTTCTCTTTTTAACGCGTAATAATATGAACCATTTCTTTCTTTGTTTTGAATTCCACTGAAAAGTGACAAGTGACGTTATTTAAATTAAAGACGTCAGAGTAAAAACTTAACAGAAATAAATGAAATTTTTTTAAAAAATATTAAAATCAGAGTTTTTTTTAAATGAAAGGATTAAATTATACATTAGTTTCAAAGAGAGACTAAAATCAAAATCGTCCTAGGGACTAAAAACATATTTAACCCTTAATTTAAATATAACATTTTTAAAATTATTTCCAATTAAATTTTCTACCAATTAAACAAATTTTCTACCAATTAAATTTTTAATTAAATTTTTAAAATTATTTTTAATAATTATTCTAATTTTTTTATTTTTAATAAACACTTTTACAATTAAATATAACATTAACAAATATCATTTTATATTACTTTAATACCTAAGGACATTTTGGTAATCTTCATTTTCTATCAATTAAACAATATTTTTTTAATTGTCACATCAATCAAATCTTACACTAATTTTCACAAACTTCACTTTCAAATCCACTCTCAATTACATTCAAATTCACTCAAGTAAAAACAAAAAAATCACCCTCAAATCCTCTCAAACTCACTCAATCATTCTCTCTCAATCATTCTCCCCCGATCACACCCAAATAAACACTCCCTAATTGTAGAACTGTCAGAATGGGCAACCCGGCTCGACCCGACCCGACCCAGCCCACCACGGGTTGGTCACTTAGTGAGCCAACCCAACCCGACTCATTTATTAACGAGTCAGAACAATCTGAACCCAGCTCGATCCACCACGGGTTGGTGGATAAACGAGTTGGCTGACTAGCCCATTTAATTAGACCTTTTTTTAAATAAAAAAATTACAAACTTTCTATATTCAAATTTAAACAAATTTCACTCCCAAAAAATAATGTTAAATTGAAGACAGTTCAAAATAATAACAAAAAGTACAATATAATTCAAATGTCATAAAAAAAACAAACACAAAAAACATACAAAAATCTGCACCTTAAAGAATTTCAATGAAGAAGTGAGAATGACAACACGATAAATGAGAGCAAGTTCCGTAAGAGTGATTTGTCAGAGCAGATGTTACTTTTTTGGTATACATAGTGAGTGAAGAGAGTATTTTATTTTTTAAGGTTTCACAAATAAAATAATAAATTAAAAAAATAAAATTACATAGGTGGGTTGGCGGGCCAATCCGGCTCACCATAGGTTCAACCCGCATGAGTCGGGTTTAAATGAGGCAGGTTAAAATATGACCCATATAAAAAAATTCAATTTTTTCAAACCCAACCCGGCCCGAACCCATGGTGAACCGGGTTGGATCACGGATTGTGACCCAATTTAACGGCTCTACCTAATTGATATCATTTTCTTTTTAACGAAATTACATGGCAGGGAATATTCTAAAAAAATATTTATTAAATATGGTTGTCCATATTTAGGTGTAGGTGGGCCTCACATTTGTTGATTTATATAAAAATATTATATTATATTTGGTTCTTTAGAACTTATATATTAGCTTATGTCACTGGATCAGAACAAGAAAGAGTTTCTGATACGTAAGAAAATATTTATTTATATGTTCATGTTTGTTTAAAATTAATGGATATGAATTTTTTTTATAATATATATATATATATATATATATATATATATATATATATATATATATATATATATATATATATATATATATATATATATCAGATAATTAGTATTAGTGGCATTTGAATAATAGTTATTTTAATATTTGTTGGATATCTTGTTTGTGTTTCTGATTATATATTATTTAAAAAATTAAAATTAAAATTTAATTTATATTTTATTAAATTAAATTTAATGAAAATTAAAATTAATTTGTTTTATTAAGTTAAGTTTAATTAAAATTACATTTTAATTATATTTCGATTTAATTTATATTATATTTTATAAATTTTTAAAATTTTGTTTAGATTTTAATTTTGAAAAAAATATAAAATATACTTTTTAAAACATATCAAATATTCACATATTTTAATTAAACGAGTATTTATGAGGTAACCGGATGATATGTTTTTTTTTACAGGTTGGATAATAAATAAACGTTATGGATAATGATATTTAGACAACATTTTCTTGACAACATTTGAATATTGATTACGTGTCAATCTGTGATTGGTCAAAAATTATTCCACAATAATATTTATGATTATTATTATTAATTGTGGAGTAATTTTTGACCAATCAAAGATTGACACGTAATCAATGTTCAAATGTTATCTAAATATCATCATCCAAATATTATTTATGTCTAATCGAATCCGATGTTATCCTAGTATATGTTTGTATAAGTGTTCATATATGAATCCACTTGTTTATTATTTTAATATTAACGAAGTAATTTGTACAAAATAATGAAAATTTATTGTAAATTAAATATAATGTTATCATGTACCTGGATATGTGTCTATATATGAATCCACTTGTTTTATTGTTTTAATATTAATGAAGTAATTTTTACAAAATAATGAAAATTTATTTTAAATGAAATATAATGTTATTAAATATAACTATTTCCGTAACATTCTAAAATATAGCGTTTAAGTATATTATAGTCATCATATATTTTAAAAGATAGAACAATTATAAAATATAATATAAAATATAAAATTACAGTTATTTAAAAACAATTATAAATTTTGAATTTTATATACAAACTGAATAAACGAACTATTTACAATATTAATCTAAAGAAATCTAAGCCTTAGCATCCATCAATGTCTACTCCAAAGATACCTCATCTTCCTTTATTCATACCCACAAGATGATCATCACAAAATAAAAAATACATCAACATAAAAAACACAAGCACAAACAAAAGAAGAAGGGTAAACTAGATTATAACTTTAATTAAATGTACAAAGTTGATGTGGTTTTCAAGTATAAAGAAACAAAAATACTTTTTTGGTTTTATGACTTGACAAAGATTGATCTTGCTCCTAAGGATAAGTAGTTATTTATCTGGAAAAACTGTTTAGAAATGATTATGAATTATTTTGGATTTTTTTGGAAAGTGAACCCAAGAAGAACTCTGACCTTAGTATCTATTCATGTCATTTTGGAGGAAACTATTTATTTGAAAATGTTGGTGTTTTTAATTTTTGAAAATTTCGTATATTTTGTCGGTATTTTTTATCTCGTTGAAAAAAATGAAAATAATGAATACTAGATCGACGCAAACTGTCACACAAGTATTCATATTATTATTTAATTAATTAAAAAAATATTAAAGCACGATGACAATGTGAACTATCATATGAGTACTCATACTATTATTTAATTATTTAAACAAAAAAGGAAGATATCGAGTATTAGGATGATGTGGATGATCAAACAAGTACTCCTACTTTTAAAAGCACATTTTAATCACTCGAGAAAAAAAAATATTAAAAATTAAGACGACTCAAGTAATCGCACAAGTACTTTTACCCTTATAACCTTATTTAAATATTTAAAAAAAACATATTAAATATTAGAACGACTTGAATGATCACACAAATACTCATTTAAAAACATAAAAAAAAAATCATATTGTGATTTTAATTATATTTTGGAATTTTTATGATTTTCATATGCATGAGATAGGAAAGGACACTAAAATAAGGATGCAACAAGCAAAATAAAACAAACCTAAAAAAAACCACAAAATACATAAGGGTGTGGCTTAACAAGTATGAAGTGCACGAAGTAAATAATAAAAAAAACACAAAATCCAATAAAAATAAAAGGTGCATAGAGGAAAACCAGGGGTGGCACAAGATCTGCTTAGCCCAAGCCCAGTACCTCTTTTCCTTAGTTCAGAAACCACTGCGATTTCTTTTTTCTCCCTTCATGCGTGTGGAGTACAACTTCTCCTTCCATTCTCACTATGCCATGCCAGTAGCCAAGCATCAGCTGAAGCCACCGCCAACCATCACATTCAGTGTTGTTATGGGAGGTGTCACCAGTCGCCGGTATACACGGCTCTTTATCTTCTTCACGCTCAGGGCAGAGCAGCTTCTTCCCTAATCACGATCGTCACCGGGCCAGCTCCTCCGGGGAAGCTCCTAGTACCGCCGCCGCCTCAGCGCTTGCACCACGGTCGTCGCCAGCGCCAGCGGCGAGCCTCTCCATCTTCTCGGGAGGGTTTCCTTCTTGGATCAGAAATCGTAGATCCATCCAACCACCGCAGTTCGTTGCTGCCATGATTGGGCATCGAACTCCGCTACCAGCTTCGTCGTTCGTCGCCGTCGTGATTGGGTATCGACAACGCGGCCGTCGCTATCAGTTTCCCGTCCGAAGACACGAGCCCCTCTACTGTTGCACAAGGCAGCTGCAACCGTCTCTCTTCATCGCCACTGCCGTGTTTAGCGTTGCTTATGGCGGTGGAGCTAATGCCACCACCACCATGCCACCTCCCTCTCCTTCTGATTCTTCTTCAACTTACTTAGCTGTTGTATATCTGATGGACTGTATGTAAAAAATGCCCTTGTGCGCGAACCTTGGTAAATTTGTGCTTAGTACCCATTGGTCTTTCTGGGATTCTCTTCTTGGTTAAATTTTGCCGGTGAAAGATGATGGATAGTCAGAGGAAAGGTGTGGAGTTGTGAAGGGTGTGAAAATGAAGATGGTTCTGTCACAAGTGGATGTATACCTCTTGGAAGATGAGGATACATGAATCAAAAATTATTCTATGAAACACATAAATTTTTTATATATTTTTTTTAAATACAAAAGTTTATATTTTTATAATTATTTTATCTTTGTATTTTTTTTTAAATGAATTTAAAGTAATAAATTGTTGAGTATTTTTTGATATATATTATTTACTTTATTCATCTTTACTCATACACTTGAACTCTCCATAATCATTCGCATTTGCATACATTGCAAGCTCCCTTTCCACTTTGAAAGTATTATAGCTTCCAGCTTCTACTCGTATAACAATACTTACAGATAACGCCAATTACTGGGTTTTTTAACCCATAATAAAAATACACAAGAACAAAATTATAAGAAAAAAAAAAACACTTCATTAATTTTTAAACTGTGTTTGTGAATTATAAGTATAGATATCATGGTGCTCAACCCACTTATTTTTTTTGTATTGTATGAAAAAAGATGACGTTTATAGATATTTGCAAATAAAATCCTCAATAAACAAAAAAATGGATTTATTTAATGAAAAATTACACAAAAGTATGTGAGTAATTTAACTACTTATTCGTTATTTGTGAGTATAAATATCATAACATCTATGTAAATTATTTTTATTTATTTGGATATTATTAAAAATATCACGTGACAAAAAATAAAGACAAAAATAAAGTGATTGCTGTTGAGGAAAATTTACAATAAAACTGATTTAAAATTTAATTTTATAAATTTATATTTTTTTATTTAAACTTACAATATTAAAGTTATTTTTACATAAACTTATTTTTTTAAAACGTATATTTGACCATACAACTTATCTAAACTTTTCAGGCTAAATTTATTTATATAAATAATTTCCTATGCAATCTTATTTAAATTATATTTTAAGATATTTTTTGTTTAAATTTATTGTTTAAATAGATATTTTGAAATATTTGCAAGTATTAAAAAATATTTGCAAGTATAAATAATTTACTAATATCTTTCGTGCGAATGCCTGAAGAGTAATAGGACAAATTCTTTTAAACATAATGCATAATATACAGGTACAAACCGTTTACTGCAACGGGTTATCATCTTTAGAAAAAATTTAGTTAATCACAATATCAAGTATTGTGTTAATACCATGATGTTATTTGGAACGCATGACATTACAATAAATATCGTATGATTGATCGGTCAGAGACAAACGGTTAACTCCTAGACAAAATCAAGTGAGCTATTTGTAATCGAACGATCAAATGAATAATGTGATAAAGAAATATTTTTAAAGTTGAATAATTTAAGATAAAGTATGACTATATCAATTGGGTTTTGTTGATTGTGTGATTCTTCTAATGTGATGTTGCTCATATTTACTGTGGTCATCAAATATTTCAATGTGAGGTAGAGGTCAATGACTTAATGTCTTATAAGTTACAAAGGGATCCAAATACTTAGTTTAATTGTTCATTTTCATGTTACTATTCGTCCGTTATGTTTGGAAGTTATATAAAAAAAGCACTTCAATATCAAAATTAGTAAAAAATCGGCAACTCAAACATTAATGGTGTAATAAATGCTAAAATCATCTACATCTTTACCTGCTACCTATATTTATAAATTTCGGTATGAACTCTTTATTAGTAATAGCCTAATTATGGTCCGGAACTAATCACACTTTACCTTTTTTTTAGCATTAGGGATAATCTCTCTGTCACATGACCCTTCGGTCCGACTTCATGGCCATTCGAACACGGGAGGATCTTGCTTGATTTCGTTTGACTAAAAATTGACTATCCGGTCTGTCTCTGATCAGTCAATCATATGCTTTCTTTACGGCTTCTTTTGTGTGAGGAGGTAGACTTCTCCTCGCGAGATGATTTCTTTTTCCCTTATCTGTTGGTTGACGAGGGGGGCGACTGATGGGGGCTTCGATTGAGACGAATGATAGCCGACTTATCGGTAATAGAACGTCCAATAGAAGATTGTTGAGAATCCTTAACAGTAGCAGTCATACGACCTGGAGTAGCATCGACACACTAACCCTCCAATGCCCTTATGATTGGCAAGTTTTATGAAAATAACCTTCTTTGGATTAAGAGAAGCCATTGAATATGAAAGAAAACAAAAACTTTAGCTAAGTTAACATCGATCGGCCAACAAACACGAGTATATAAGACATCTTACCAAACACCTCACTGCAAAGGTTATTAGAGTTAAGGTTATTGACAAGAATCTGGTAGGGGAGGCGGCGGGTAGCACGTCGATCAGCCCAATGCTTCCACCTCAGTCAGTTTCATCGTCGCCTTATGCTACGACATTATTTTTTTAGGACTCTCGGTCTAATACAATGGAAACTTTGGTCAATCGATCTCGTTAAAAACTTTGGACTGGACGAAATCCTTTACTCCAACCTTGAAGTATTTGTTCTTAAACCCTTTGAAAGAGATGATGTATACAATAAACAACCATTTCCTATTTTCATAGACGAGGGAAACCTAACCCCTCTTCATGTTTGGATGTGTGTGAAAAAAGTGCAGGAAAATGGCGGGGGTGGGAGTGACGCCGAGCACCGAACTTAACACGACGAAGGTTTGCATGAAAGCCCAGCCATTCAGATAAAACTAAGTATGTGCCACGTTAAGCTCCCTGAGTACACTTATCTGGAAGTCATCGAAGGGTAGACGGTGAGTACTTCCCTAAACATGTAACAATACATGTAGAAGAAATCCTTTAGGTTACCCTCCTTCCCATGGTATACCTGTTCGCTCCCCTTAAACGATCAAGTTGAAACTTTTGGGCAATTGATTCCCCATACAAAAACATGTGACGTATTCCTCACCTTGTGAGCTACCCAATCATAACCCGCAATGATAGGGAGTGATTGTGCGACCACATCTCCTTCATTAGATGCATCAATCTCCAACTTAACGTCTGCCTCAATATAAGTAGCAGGCACGAATTTATTGATAAGTAAATCACTGATCGAGTTTAACGACCGCTTGGTTGATCCCAAAATCGAAAAGGAAACTAACAATGGCACTGATGCTAATGACGC
Source organism: Vigna radiata var. radiata (assembly GCF_000741045.1). Classification (NCBI taxonomy): domain Eukaryota; kingdom Viridiplantae; phylum Streptophyta; class Magnoliopsida; order Fabales; family Fabaceae; genus Vigna; species Vigna radiata. The sequence goes on along the minus strand of NC_028353.1, from coordinate 757,256 downwards.
ATCATCAGCATATCCTCAGCCACCCCTTCTACAGACTCCACAGCCGATGACAAATCAACGTTCAACATTATTACCTGAAATTCGAAGAGAAAGTTGGAGGATTAATCTGTAGAGAAAAGAAGAAAACAAAGGTGAAAATGACAGGTGAAGTCCAACATTATCTACAGTTGAAGGGGACCCCTTAGTTAGTTGTCCTAAGCCGTTAGATCAAGTCAGATGCAACGATCAAAGACTGGACGATCAACTATTAGTCAGACAAAACCAAACGAACTACTCGTAATTGATCAATCATAAAGTTAAACTGAACGATCATCTAATAAAGGATTATCCCTTATATTGAATAATTTAAGATAAAATGAAATTACTTCCAATTGAATTATAATTAAATTGCTATTAATAAAAAATCCACATTGAAATCTATAAAACTTTATGCAAGTAACCTCTAAACATAACAAATAAACGACATGGACAAACGGTAACATGAAAATTCGTTCCTTTGAACTTAGTATCTTGACCCTTTCGCAATCTATAAAACATTATATTGTTGACCTCGATAGTCGAAACACAATATAAGACAATGTATAAATACTATGCCTATATAGTAATTTTTAATGTGAGTATAATTTTGAGTTTGAACAACAAATCTCCTTTTATGAATTTGTACGGGATTAATTATTAATTATTAAAAGAATGCAAATACAACGGATTCTAGATGACTGTGGAGGGGAAAAAAGTTTGCCTCTACTTAGATGATTCACAAAGAAACCAATTAAAAAGTAAATTTATTTTAAATTTGATTTATATTACGTTTCAATTTAACTGAATATAAGAATAACTCACTCTCCTAAATAAACTAAAACTATAATTTTATGCAAAACGTAAGACTCAATGACAGAAAAACAGTAGCGGTATCAGATTACTAATTGCATATTTTTCTTATTCAATTTGTGTACTATACCAGAACCAGATCAGATTAACTAATGCTCCACTTATTAAGAAGCTTTTTAAAACTCCACTCATGATGTCTAAAAAGGAATGCATTAATTTATATTACCACCACCTCACAATCCTAATATTTAAACAACGGAATCTGTATATTGGCCTGATTGCCAGCTATGCTATGTTGTCCGGAGATTAGGTTCCCTTGTCAATAAAACAAAACCCACTTAGGCTACTTATCAGCACAGAATAATCCAGTTAAACATCAATATAATTTGCCATTTTCATATCTTACATAACTTAAAGCTTTTCAACCAAATATTCAATTCTGTTAGCTTATGGTAGTATTTCATTAATCTTATAAAGCTTAAGAGATTCTGCTTCCCTTCTCTCTCTAACTGTAGGGAACGACATGCACAGTTGACAAAAATGGTAACAACAATGGAAGTTGCTGAGATGAAACCATTGGAAACAACAATGGTAATAATACCAACAACAAACCAGAACTTACATTTGCCTTCAGTTAATCTTCACGCACCATATTGGGTTTTAGTTTTTTCTACATTTTACTAATTTGGTAAGAGGAAAGGCATTGTCTATATTCCTTCATACACTAAAAGAATCAAATTTTGTACACCTTTTTTCCCTTTACAACAAAAAACGTTCAAAAAGAAGATACAGTCTAAAATCTTAATGTATAAAAAAATCATGTCTACACGTTTACACTAGCTAGAGGAAAACAATCCAATTTCCACAGTTTCATTCTGTGGTAACAGTATCAGCCACTGAACTTCCTTCTTCTTCCTCATCTTCTTTACAAATAGATTTGCGTTGATTTTGTAATGTATAAGCTTGATAACCGGTTGGACTGCAGAGCTGACCGGAGTTACTGAGAGCAGATTTTTCAATGTCAATCCTCCCAGCAATAAAAGGAATTGGCCTATCCATTAACGAAGGAACCGATTCATCTGTCTCCAGCATTTTAACAACCTGGTCCATTGTTGGTCTAGCATAGAGCTGTGGATGAGAACACAACACAGCAATCAACACATACTTCTCAAGAACTTCTGGTGGACCAGGCTCTGGAATGCCATCTTCAACAACATCCAGAGCACTACCGTTTCTAACCAAAGACCAAGCAAAGTCAGTGAGTGCAGAGGGTTGCCCATCATCGTTCGTTTGAAGAGCCTTTTTCCCACTCAAAAGCTCAAGAAGCACCACACCATAACTGAACACATCACTTCTCTCTGTCAACTGTCCATACAAGGCATACTCAGGAGCAACATACCCCATAGTCCCAGCCACTCTAGTGCTCATATGCGTCATTCCCTCTGGATTGAACTTCGCCAACCCGAAATCCGCCACCTTGGCCTCAAACTTATGGTCCAGAAGTATGTTACTAGCTTTAATATCTCTATGAATGATGGAAGGTTGAGCCCCGTAATGCAAATAAGCCAATCCTCTAGCGGTCCCCAGAGCAATCTTTTGACGAATAGGCCAACTGAGATTCTTCTTGGAAGAACCAAACAAATGATCGTAAAGACTCCCATTTTCCATCAAATCAGTGACAATAATCCTCTGGTGCCCCTCTAAATTGGTGGTGGCAGTACAATAACCTCTTAAGGTAACAAGGTTCACATGGCGAACACTCGCAATAACCTCAACTTCGTGAGTGAAACTAGCATCCCCGGCAACAGAACAATTCTTGAACCTTTTAAAAGCAACTGGACTACCATCCAGCAACATTCCTTTGTAAACGTTCCCATAACCCCCACTCCCGATCATGTTATCCCTAGAGAAGTTCCTAGTAGCCTTCTTAATCTCATCAAAAGTGAACCTAATCAAAGTCGTACTCTGGTTCATGGAATCCAACCCAGAACCCAAACCCAAACCAAGTTCAGATTTTCCAACACCCTTCCCTCCCGCAAACTCCTTTCTCTTGTTGAATCTAATGTAAGTCCAAACCCCAGCAAGAACAAGCAAAGCCACAAAACAGAAAACGGAAACGACGATAACGATGGTTCGGCGCTTACCGCTGGAACCGGGGGAGGAAAAATCGAGGCCGAAGAGACACTTGGCGGTTCCGGGGTCAGTGGCACCATACTGGTCAGAGAGAGAAGCGGCGTAGATGGAAGTATAGGCTCGGCAATCGGAGACGTTCCCGACGGTTGGGCCGGTAAAGTAGGAGAGAAGGCTGGAGATTTTGGTGGTGCAGAGGGCGCAGGGGGCGTTGTTATCGAGGGACTGGTTGCAGTCGCCTTGGACGGCCTGGATTGCGGCGGTGGGGGCGGTGACTTCGAACTGCTGTTTGGTGGTGATGTTCATGCAGCCCTGGGAGATCCACTCTGTTTTGAGGCCGCAGGAAGAGCGGATATCGATGTTCGGGTCGAATTCGTTGATGAAGGACTGGAAGGAGGTCCAGCAGGACTCGGAGGCGTTGAGCGGCGGCACGAAGAGGTTGCTGCGGCGGAGGTAGTCCGCCTGGAGGAGGTGGAGCGCCTGCAAAATGTAATGGCACTGAGTGCCGGAATCGAAGGAGGGCCGGGCGCCGCCGCCCACCACGCGGAGCACCGTGATGTTCAAGGGACACGGAACGGTGTCGTTGACGGCCAGAGAAGGAGGCGGAAGAATGAATGAAAGAGATAAAACAAAACAGAGGGAGAAATAAAAGGGAAGGGACATTGCAGTTGTTGTTGTATGAGTTTAGAAGATGAAGAGAAGATCTGAGAGTGAAAGGTTGTGGTGAGAAGAGAGGCTTTGGGTTTGACCAGTGTGGTGGAGTTAGTTACCTATGTTTTATGAGCTTTGTTTGTTTGTTCAAACTTGATCAGCTATCTAAACTCGATTCTCTATTTGTTTATTCATTTTTTCCAAACACCTTCCAAGAACAACACTCTCATCAAGCTAACAAGAAAACCCCGTTTAACAACCCATTCATTCATTTTTTAATTTTGCCTCCAACTATTACTTTGTCTCTTTCTTTTGCCCAGAGATTACACCTGTTCAATTTCCACTTTCCAATTACCGTTACCAATTTCAATTTTTCTAATAATTTATTTTGTGTAATTCAAGCCCGTCTCCCGACAATCTAAAGCTGGCCCACTCAAGGGAAAATGAGTTATGGATAGAGACAGATACTAATATCTCATAAAAACGATTAAAAACTCTTTTATTACTTTTACGTGTATTTTTATATATTCTAAAAGTTATTTTAATTATTTAATTAGTACGATGTTATGAATGTTTTACGTGGATTTGAAAGAAATATTATTTTCAGTGTAATATCTTTTATATTATTTATAAAATATCGAGTGTAAGAAATTGGGATGTCACATATTGTTTTTTCTTAAATTTTTTTTTGTCTTGATGTTAGGTACGAGTTAGTCTAATCTTTATAAAGTCTAATCAAATTTGGTGGAGTTTAACCTAGTTCAACATCTTTTTTGTCGAGCTTAATATAACTTGTTCGAGCTTAAAATCTTTTCGGTCAAACTTAACATTGTCTTGGTCAAGGTTTTAAAATTTGTTCGAGTTCGTCTTTTCAACCCAAAATGTTGTTGTTTGAACTCTCTTTGTTATTGTTTGTTTCAAGTTTAGTTTAAACACTTGACATTATATATAGTATTGTTTCATTGTCCTCCTTTGATAATCGATTATAAGTATCATGTAATCGATTACAATGCATATTATCCAATTAAAAGTCGTCCTGCACCAAAATGACTTTTATTTCAAATTAAAGACCTCCTATTGACTTCAACTTAATGTAATCAATTACGTATGCTTTGTAATCGTTTCCATCACATTGAAGTCGTTGGAAGGGCTAATGACTTTCACTTTTCAACAATATTACAACGGAAGTCATGTGAGGTGTGGAGGACACAACTTCTTCATTAGCCTATTTTTGTAATTTTTTTAAATTTGCCTATTTTTCAATTTATGTGTGAAATTTACCTACATCATTAAAAAAACCAATAAATTCATATCTTGCCAGAAATATTTTAATGTTAAAACACCCCATGTAGTTTGATTTTACAAATCTGTCTAAGTGAGCATCTTTGATATTTCTTTTAGTTGCAACATAAACTAAAACTCCATCAAGTGATCCTTTCAACTAACTTAGGATCCTTTTAATCTTTTCATATTTTTTTCATAAACTTTCTAGCAACATTCATAACATATGTTGTCATTGCCACTTTTTACATCACAAAGCTTACAATATTTAAATTTCTATACATAATTAAATCTATGTAATTATAGTCCTTCATTGTTTAAGGAGATAATTTATTATTAGAAGTTCCACACTAGGCTTAAAGTCCACTTCTTAAAATGATATCAAAACCATGAGTTATAACCAATCCTAGTGAAATTTTTCGTTTGTTCAACCTATTGCGTCACCCGTTATCAAGAAATTTGTTGTTTGTTGGACATTATTTCATTCACTATCAAACCATTCATTAATGCAAACTTCATTTTATAAGTTGGTTTTGCGAAGTTAACTTAGGCGTCCATTTATTAATATTTATCCACAATAATCTATTCAAAACACTTGTTTAATTTCCATAAGATTATTTGAAACTATGTAATGATTTTTTTAATGTACAAAAATAATAATTTTTCCTTTTATATCAATTTCTTTTGCAAATATAGCTCATTAATATCTCTATACAAGAAAGTTGTCTTAGCATTCACCTATTATAGCTTAAGATTATTATAGCTTAAGATTAAGCTTAACAACTACGAAAAAAAATAAACAATAAATATATTTTTCACTACTTGAAAGGATAAATAATTATAATTAAACCAAGTTCTTTTACTAAAATCTCTCAACATCAATCTTGACTTAAATAGTTCTTGATCCAATCCTAAATTTTCATCCTTTTATTTAAAGATTTATTTCCAATTGAAGTCATTACATTCAATGCATGGAAGAAATAACTAAATTCAACAATATCACAAAACAAACACCACAAACAATCAAATAATAAAAATAAGAGTCAAGAAAAAAATATAGAATTTAGCATAATTCTATTAGATTTATAGGATAGAAGTAGTATTTTGTTTTTATTATATAGAACTTTCGTACTAAAATCAAACAAATGTAATATTGAGAGGTCAAAAATGTATTTAAGTTATAATTTTATCAAACTTATAATCTCTTCCTCTTTCACTTTTACCATTAGTATGTTAAGACAAGATTGTTTAGGAACCATTTATTTTAAAGTTTAACAAAAATGTCTAACAAAATAGTGTATATCAAAATGATCGTCTATGATAACGCATTAAACGTGTCACGACAATATTCTAAATGCAAACAATATAGATTACTTTAATCGATTTGATAAATAGACTAGCATAAATTCTATAGTACAAGGACTACATTAAACGGTATAATAAACATATAAAGTTTTAAATCTAAATGTACGAATAATATTTTTTGTTTGTTGTGTTGTTTCTCTTTATCTGTGCAAATCCATAAAGGATAAATGCTTTATTCAAAAGTTTTACGCTGATTCAGAAGAACTTTAAGAGATAAGAAGACATGTTGATAATGTTTCATTAATGCTTTTTTGTTTGCCCAATCCGTACAAGCAGTAGAATTGCCTCTACAAGAGCAACATAGCATCTGACCTCATACAAAAGGCTACGCACCTACAACAAAGTCAATGTTTCTGAGTAACAGATCTTTCTTGAAGTTTCCTATATAAAGAAGACCACATGAAAAGAAGAAAATCAATAGCAACTATGTAAGATTCGGAAAAATAGAGGTCTTAAAAGTAAAGTAATTTTGAGACTTTGAGTTTTTGTTTAGAAATTAATGTTCTTGTATATTTTTGTTAGAACATAATTATTATTTATTTCTTTATTTTTATATTTTTGTCTAGGGACAAATGTGTCTTTTTATTTAATTGGTGTAGAAATTAATTAAGGGGGTGTAGAAAGATAAAGCATGCAAATTAAATAATCTGTATATTTAATAAAAAGATATTATGTAAGTCTTTTAGAAAATTTAGTTGTTGTTATTTTAAAAAATAGTTGAAAGAAAATATGAGATATAATCTTGGTAGGTTTAGAGATTAAAAGAGATATTATTATTATAAAATGATATTATTAAATATTTTTTAGATATTCTAAAAGATATTATTGAATATTTTTATATACTTACAAATTAAAATATATCTTGATATGTTGTTAATTAAAAGATATCTTGGGACATTATTATATATAATTAGAAATTATTGTTAGATAACATTAATAAAGTATAATACATTATTTAGGGACTTATCATAATTTATTAGAATAAAAATATTATGATAGAATACATTATCTAGGGACTTATCATAATTAATTAAGTTAAAGATAAATTTATTTTATCTTATCTATATATTTTATTTTAGATGATTATTATTATTCCTTATGGACTTTTATTATAAATAGAGTACCCTATGTATATTTTACACCTAATTGTAACTATATTAGACACCTCCTATAGAAACTTTGATCATTAGGAAAATAAGACAGAAACATAAATCCTAAAGGTGAGAGAAAGAGAAAGAGAGAGATTCTTAAAGAGAAGAAAATAATTAGCTGTAGAAAGTGTTAGTACAAAGGGAGATTTATTCTGATCCTTGGGGTGTATATAAAGCCTTAGTATTGGCCAAGGTAAGAGGAGCTTACATTCGTGATTTGTTTTCTTGTTTTCTTTTCTTGCCTTGTTTGTATGTGTACATGCTTAATTTAGTAAAATTGGTGTTTGTTTTGGTAAATACATGTTATTGAATGTGTATTGATTTGTGATGTGAATATGAAACAATGTTATTTCCTTGTACTTGGTTGGTCATGTGTGAGCTTTTCGCATTGCGCTACATTAAGGGTGTTGGAGTCTCGTGTAGAGATAGAGGATTCAAGTGTCACTTCCTTCTACGCGAGGAGGTAGATGTCTCGCCCAAAAGGCTTTGGCTCGTGTTGAGTATAGTGCACTAGTGCGCGTAGTATCAGTATTTTTAATCATTAGTCCTTGAGAAGTCGGAGAGATAAGTCTGAAGTTGCGATAAAAGACGACTTGAATCGCCCTCTTAATGAGAACAAGTTATGACCACACAATACAAGGAAACAACATTAGCTTATGATTGATTGAGATATTATTTTTGTGATGAAATATGATTCTATGACTATCTTATTATGTTTGAAACAATGGTTTTATATTTTACGTTATGATAGTTTTGGTTGTTTATCCTTGCATGTTGTGGTTGTGGTTTCAACCTGCGATGACCGTTTTATATGGAAGCAGATAATCATGCAGTCAGTTCAGATGTTGTATAGCGCGGCGAGTGGATTGAGAGAGTTGGGGAATTTATGGTTGTTTGAATAAACTCTTTTATGTGGAGTTTTATTTTATAATTAAATTAGATTTTTTGTTTATTTTTCTTGATTTGGATTTCCGCAATGGTATTATGATTTTAAAAATTTTAAATTTTTACTTATAATCGTGACATCCCAAAATTGGAGTGTTACAAATTACACATATTATCATGCCATAATTCTCTTGTTGTTGTGTTATCTAGCTTTTTGAAAAAGAAAATTATGTTTAAGAAGTTTTCCATATATACTTTGTATTGATCTATATCTTCTCTAACAAATCTTTTCAATTTGTACTTTTTTAAAAAAATCATTTTATTGTTTTTGGATAATCAAGAATGATTTAAAACATTTGGTTGTTTAATTTAGGAGAAGTTAAAGAGTTTAGACAATTGGACTAATGAAAAACCAAGAGTAGAAAAACTCATTATAATACTAAGAGTGATGATACTAGTTATAAAATTAGGAGTGATGAAATACATTATAACTTTTTAAAGTTAGTAAAACCTTTTAAAAATACTTAATGAAAAACTGTACGTTACTCAATTGATTTCAACCCGTATAAAATCAAGTTTTCATCTTTGCTATCTTTTGTTGTGTTTCTCAATACTCTAAAAAATGGTTAAGTATTCAACCCCTGTAAATAACATTTGTCACTAAACTCATTCTAGAGTATGTGTGTTATTTTATAGTCAACCTGTGTCTCCGTACAATCCACACAGTTCAATGGCGAAGCCTAAAAGACTCAGGTTTGCCTCATCAATTTTTTTTTACTGTTTTTACATATGTAAATTATAATATAAATTTATATATATATATATATATATATATATATATATATATTTTTAATTTTAGTATATTTTATATCTCCGACATTTATGTTTTTGTACACCTATTACAAAGTTGAACACCCAAAATACTTTTTAATTGTTTAGGATATTTAAATTATAATATAAATTTATATATATATATATATATATATATATATATATATATTTTTAATTTTAGTATATTTTATATCTCCAAAAATTGTATACATCTGTCTTGAAACTTCCAAAATATTTTGTGAAAATTAACTTAAAAGTTTTCAAGAACTAATTAGTTTTCAGTTTTAAAACTTCTTCGTCTTTAAGCTACCATTCAAGTCCTTGTTAAAAAAAACAACATATAAGTACCAAAATGTTTCTCACGTGGCATGATAAGTAAAAAACACTAATCCTAACCAATATGAATGTTAATAATACTGCTTAAACCCCAAGCAAAACCCGCATAGAAAGACAGGGACAAGGTGGTTATGAAATTATCCATAGAAACGATTCAACACATACGCACGGTGAATTGCCGACAAACAGTAACATGTTTTTAACTTTTATCGCTACAAACAGAACATTATTATATACACGACAAATCTTCTATAAATGAAGCCAAGGTTGGGTTGGGTTGCTATGAGCAACAATCCCAATATCCAAGAGGAGACCACAAACACCAAAGAACCTACCGTGACCATCACCAGTAAAGCCATTCTTTTCTTCACTTCTGTCTCTTTCTTCGTCCCCCACAATTCAAATGCACAATCAATCACACATTTATATGTACTCTACAAAGAAAAACAAAATTAAAAATAATAATAATAAAGCCATAGAAATATTGCATTTCTTTTCTTCTTCTCTACGTGAGAGATGATGATATGATAACAGTCTACCATTTATTCTGATCATCCAGTAGTTCACTTTTGAGGGAAAGGGTCATACATTTATTTTGCTCAGACAATTAAACTGGAAAACTACATTGCAAGAAGCTTGAAGTTGGTTGAATGCAGAAGGCGAAGTAATAACTAATGTTGGTGTCTGCCTCTTCGTTCATGCTTCTGTCTCCTGGTCTCCCAACCCTCATTGCTACAACTCCCAAGAAAACAAAAAGTAATTAGCTAAGTAGTCAAATTCAAAATATTGCCTTTATGGCACCCCAGCTACCCCACTTTTACTTCAACCATGAAATGTTTGATTAAATTTCTTTCGTCCTTGCTGAGGATTTATTTCGTCTTCTGGGTAACTGAGATATTGTGTTGCCATGTGATTTCAGTGCACCTGTTTCCATACTTTAGTTGTTGCGTTGCTTTCACCTCTTCCTCGAGTTTCGTTCATTCTTACTTCGCATTTGGTTTTTCAGAATTGTTTTCTAGGAAAATTCCTTTCAATTGAAATCTCCGTGCAGTTAAATTAACTCCCACAACCGTTCCCCACAGTTTGGCGTCCTAGATTTTTATGTCGTGTTGGATTTTCATTTTCTAGTTGACGGTTCGCTTCTAATTCCTCGTCTCATTTTCTATGCGTTTTCTGCTTCATCAAGTTTCACATTTTCCTGGTGGATTTGGATTTGGATTTGTAATTTGTTCTCTTTATAGGTTCTGGGTTTGAGTCGTAGAAAATGGGGGACGAGGTGGATTCCCCTGTTGGTGTTCTTGAGGATTATTTTTTCAAGAGTTCAGAATCAGAAACTAGTTCTTCCAAAGAACCTGGTACTACGGATTCTGATAAGTCAAAGCCCGGTTCTAGATGGCGTGCGTTTCTTCAATTGTTGAGGGTCAAATCGAAGAAGCCGGTGGCCACATTGTATCCTCTAAGTGTCCTCAAACTCTCCAGAAGATTCACCAGTAGCATGAGGGAGACTGTCATAGATGCTTCTTCCTTTCATAGTTCACCCTGGAAGATCTTCACTCACCATGAGATCCAAATTGCAACCAATTACTTCGCCCAAGGTATGAAGCATGCTTAATGGATGATTACATTAATGTTATCCTGTTAAAAGCTGTTACATATGTTTACTTCATTTCCCTTTTCTACTTTAACACGGTTGGTTGTAGATAGCAATTGCATCAATATTTTTTCTATTTTTACTCATAACAGCTTTCTTTAGAGGTTAACATGCCTGTTACAGAGATTAAACTCATTACATTGGTGGTGTAGAAAATTGTATTGGAAAAGGTGGTTATGCTGAGGTTTACAAAGGGTGTTTGCTAAATGGTCAGCTGGTGGCGATTAAACGATTGGCACGTGGAGCAGAAAACGAAACTATAGGGGATTTCTTATCAGAACTTGGCATAATGGCTCATGTAAACCATCCCAATACTGCTAAATTAGTTGGCTATGGAGTGGAGGGAGGAATGCATTTGGTGCTTGAGTTGTCTGAAAAAGGGTGCTTAGCTTCAGTGCTGAATGGTTGGATCAATTTTACTTTGCTATCGACACAGTTCTTAGCATTTCAGTAAAATTTTACTGTTACTAATAATTAATATCTTACTGCTGCTAGGTTCCAAGGAGAAGCTACCATGGCCTGTTAGGCAGAAAATAGCATTAGGAACAGCCAAGGGTATATTGTATCTTCACGAAGGCTGTCAAAGAAGAATTATTCACAGAGATATAAAAGCATCAAATATCTTGCTTACTGAGGACTTTGAGCCGCAGGTATGGATATGACTTTGGATTCTTTCTGTGCAGATTTGATTCTATGGTTAATCACCACATATTCATTCTTTTGGCATTTTTTTTTATGGTTTGTAAAGACAAAAAAGTTTTGGAAGATCCCTGATTTGTTAGGACTGAAGTTACGAAACCTGTCTATTTTCCCTTTTGTACTCTAACAAAAACCTGCATTGTACGTAAGTGGAGATCATTTCTGCATAATGGTATGACAATAATAAAGTTGTGAAATTTTTGGTGCAGATTTGTGATTTCGGGCTAGCAAAATGGCTACCAGAGAATTGGACCCACCACACCGTTTCAAAAATCGAAGGGACTTTTGGGTTTGTTGTCACATTCTCATTAAATGATTTGTACTCTTTTGTAACTTGCTATTAACTCAATTTTCAATTATGACTACTACAGTTACCTTGCTCCAGAATACTTGCTTCATGGGATTGTGGATGAGAAAACAGATGTTTTTGCCTTTGGTGTAGTGCTATTAGAATTAGTGACTGGGCGAAGAGCACTTGATTATTCACAACAAAGCCTTGTTTTGTGGGTATGTTGAGCTATTCAACCAAAGAACAAAATAGAAATAAAAACGTGTGCTTGTACCTCTGACTGACAACGTAAGTTTCTGTAATACTTTTTTTGCAGGCAGAACCTTTTCTGAAAAAGAATAATATCAGGGAGCTGATTGATCCTTCACTTGATGATGTTTTTGACTGCCGGCAGATTAAAATTATGCTTTACACAGCTTCTTTATGCATTCAACAATCCTCTATTCGTCGCCCCTCTATGAACCAGGCACGTTCTCTTCTTCTCCTCAAATTTCAAATTTAGAATCTTGTTTTTTACAATGTTGTTGTAGTGGCTGTTAATATTTAGCTCTACCTCACTCAATTGATAAACCTTTGGAAAATGGAACCCTTTTGCTTAATTGTGGCAAAGTTCATCACTTTGCAATTGACCTATCGGTGCAGGTTGTACAGCTTCTGAATGGTAACGTTAGCTGCTCTAGCTTCACCAAGAAATCTCAACTTCCATTCACTCGAAGGGACTTTCTAGAAGAGTTCATTGATTCTGATTAATTGAAAGGAACATAAATCATTAGAAATTGTTATTAAATGATGACAGTGATGTATCTAATTTTCATTTTTTTTTTCTCAGGAAAAGGAAAACCAAAAGCTATTTTTCCCCGACATGTGATTAAAGGGATTGGAGTTTTTACAGAGACTCAAACCGAATATTCTCAAGTTTATATATTCCAAACTACTGGTTTTTGTGAAGAATTCCAATGCTTAAATTATTTATCAGATAAAATTAAAATTAGTCTTTTTCTTTTTTTTCCTTTGATTTAATTTAATTTTTTAATTTAAAAAATTATAAATTTAATAATTTTAATATAAAAAAATTAAATTTATTTAACGTTTTAAATATATTTTATGATAATATTTAAGTTATTATACTTTGACATATTTATTTTTAAATTAAAAAAAAATACTAATTAGGTAAACTTAATTATGCATGATTCACTAATTTATAAAGCGAAACGAATATTTACAATTTTATTTTAAGAGGTATTCGTTTTTATTTTTAGTATTTTAAGAAAAAGGTATATTAAAAGAGAAAGAAAAAAGTGGAAAAAGTGAACTGTCACTTTTTTTTATCAGTAAAACCCTAGTATTTGAAGATGATTCAACTATTTGATTTCTGATCTTCTAAAATTATCATTGTAAATGATATTTAATCATTTACTCTATTCCTTTTATCATACTCTTTTTGAGTAATATTAATAATTAATTTTTCCTTTGCATAAATGGAAATTTTGTAAAATTGCATATTTAAAATTCCTGGTGGTAGTTAAAAAATGGTGCAATTCGAGGATTAAAATGGGTTTACCAAAAAATAATTGGGCTAACATAGGAGGCGTCGAATAATTGTCACGAAACCAAATCGTGTTAAAAATTAAAAAGGATGATATTTACTACAAAGTTTCTCATATATTTGGTAACTTTTCATTTTTAATTACCTTAAATACAACCTATGTAGGTAATACAGTTTTTTCTTAAATAATTTTTTTACGATACCTTTTTTTATCAAGAAATTTATAATTTTATTGTCAAACAAAAACTTTAATTTTTGCGAAATCTCTTACATTAAAATTTTCTCTTCTCTACATGTTACATTTTTTTCTGCTTAATTATACCTTTAGTTGTCAGTGGTTTTGTATTTTTATATAATTGATTATGTATTTTACTTTCTACTTTTTCAATTTTTTCAAATTAATAATGGTTTATGTTCATGGATTAATTATTTTCAGATAATATTTTAGATATTAAACTAGAGTAGTTTTCTGAAGAAAAAAGAACTGAAGTATTTTAAGCAGCTTAATATCTTAATGAATTTTTAGAAAAAAAATCAATATTTTAATTATGCAAATTCTCATCTAATTTTAAGTTAGTTTTGTAGCGTCATCTTCAAATCCAAAAGTTATAAGTCACGGTAGGAATTTAAAATCGAATGCAATGTTTACACGAAATGTGTTGATGTAGTTTAAGAAAATTTTAAATAAAACTTTGAATTACAAAAATAAAATTTTAATTATTTTATTCATAAAAACTTCAAGTATAAATATGTTTGAAGTTAATCAAGTTTTATTATTAAGGTTTAATTGTTTATTTTCTCTTCAGTTTTTTTCTGAAGTGTGTTAATTAGGTATAACTTTTTGAAAAGAGTGTCAATTGCTTTCTTATTTTGTAAATTTTGCATCAATGAAGTCTCTTTCGTTAAATACAAACTAACGGAGTTAAGGGATTGATGACATGGCAGAAGACAGTGCTACGTGTTAGTTAATTAGAGGTTAGGGTGGAAAGTAAAGATTTGGTGTTTTTAATTGGGGAAAAATGAAACTTCATCCAATTAGAGATTTTTTGCACGAGAAGAAGTTAGCGCAATTGGGAGAGAGAACAGAGATTGGGTGTTTAACCATTTCTATCTTGGAAAAACTCTCATTAGTTGTAGATGGGTGCGCAACATCAAACATAAAGCAGATGACACCATAGAAAGGTACAAGGCACGCTTAACAGCCAAAGGTTATACCCAACAAGAAGGAATAAACTTCCTATACACCTTTCCTTGAGTTTCCAAACTCACTATTGTCAAGTTATTACTTACTCTTGTTGCCTCAAAAAATTGGTTTTTACACCAACTTGATGTGGACAATGTTTTCCTACATAGAGACCTAAATGAAGAAGTGAATATGGAACCACCACCAGGTCTGAATATCCGTGAAAAGGGTCATGTTTGTAGATTAACTAAGTCTCTGTATAGGCTAAAATAAGTTAGTAGAAAATGGTTTGATAAACTACCATCCTTTCTTATTTTTGTTAATTACACTCAATCTAAATCTAATTGTTCTTTTTTCATTAAGAAAACACCTACGAATTTCACAACCCTTCTAGTATATGTAAATGACATTATTTTGGTAGAAAACTCCATCATAGAAATTAACCATATAAAGGCTCTTATGCACTAGAGTTTTTGGATCAAGATCCTAGGAGAACTTAAATACTTCATGGGCTTTGAAGTGGTTAGGTCTAAGAAGGAAATACATATATGTCAAAGGAAATATGTTCTGGACATTCTTGAAGAAACAAGAATACTAGGAAGCAAGTCATGCTCTACTCCCTTTCTAGGTGACACAAATTCTTTGTATAAAATAGAGAGTTACTTGGCTAATCTCAATTCCTACCACATATTAATAAGGAAATTGCTCTATCTCACCAATACTAGACCTGACTTATGCTTTTCTGTCAATTTACTAAGTCGGTTTATGCAATCTCCCACTTACTATCATTATCGGACTTTGTAGCATGTCCTTAGGTACATCGAATCCAACCCATCAGAGGGTCTCTTCTTTGATGTTGATTCCCATATTCAAATAAAGGCTTTTAGTGACTCAGATTGGACCACTTTCCCTAATACTAGAAGATCTACTTTTAGTTTTTGCATCTTCTTAAGATCGTCCCTTATATCATGGAAGTCTAAGAAATAGAATAATTTTCTAAGTTTTCTACTGAAGTCGAGTATTGTGCCCTAACTGCTATTGCATGTGAAATACAATGTCTTCACTATCTCCTCTAGAATCTTTATATTCAGACAGTTGCCACTACTACTATTTACTATGACAACAAGTTGGCTAAACATATTGTTCACAATCAGAGTTTACAAGCACATCGACTTGGATTGCAACATTGTGCGTGAGAAAATCCAAGCCATTCTCATGCATCTTCTTTTCATTCGTTCCGATGAATAGTTGGCGGATATTTTCACTAAGTTTCCCTACCTCTTTCATTTCGATCTATCATTCCCATTATGAACATACACCATCCAATCTAACAGAAGGTTACTGAAACTGTTAGAATTATTGCTTAGAAGCAATAGTCTGTCAAGGTTTTCTAACTTTTCAATTTTTCCCTTTTCACCTCTTTTTCTAGGTGTAGAGATTTCCTTCTTCGTGTACATAGATTAATAGAAAGCTATAATCAGTGTTTTTAGTTTTTCTTACCTAGTTTCTACTTTCTTCTACTCTTCTCATTTTCTTCAACCAGCTGCCATGGAAGCTTTCTCTACACCTTCAAGATCTATATGCCATCTCTAATAGGCTTTTCTTTAAAAAAAAAAATCACATTATATTTAATTTTTGTGTTGATTATTGTGATCTTACTTGTCAATTTGTATTAATTCTAGGAGATAAAAAACTGTGATATTTTTAATCATGTTTTTCCATCAAAATTTTAAACAAACCCAATATATATAAAATATAGAAGCAAAACCATTATTTTTATAAAACAAATATATAGATAATAGATATAAATACAAAAGTGAATATAGATGTTCATTTCATTTAAGTTCCAGCTACTTATTTTAATTTTAGGATAATATATATATATATATATATATATATATATATATATATTTATCTCAAATGTTCTATTTAAGGAGTTATTCTTATTAGTGCATGGAGTGAGATTATTTTTGTGATTTTTAATGTTTACAAGGAAGATGCAGTATTTGATTCAAGAAAAAATAACTTTTCTCTACTAAATAATTAAGGTGACAATATTATATTAAATATTCCATTAATGTTTAACCTAAGAAAGACTTTTAACAACTTTAAAACAGAACAGAGAAAAAATCTCTGTAGCACAGATTTATTTTATTTTATTTTACATTGGCGTGCTTAGAGTGTTGTGGAATGGAAGCCATCACCCTCATCTTCGTTGAAAAAATAGGAAACGGAAACAGAAAAATAAGGGAGAAAAGGCGAAGAAAACAGTAATACAACAAACTCTGTCATATATATATATATATAAATATATAGTCATGGCAGATGAGAGAGTATAGTTTTAAACTGGGAAATTCACAAGAGAGGGACACTTCAATTGCTGATAAAATTTTCAAATCAGTGAGAAGTCTTGATCGCTGTCGCAATCTGATAGAAAATGTTTTCCAGCGGTGGACGCGGCTGAGCACGGTGCCGAAGGAGAAGGAAATTATTAATCATGAAGAAAGGGAAGGGTAAGAATAGCGGCTTGTTGCCAAATTCACTGAGGATAATTTCTCTGTGCCTAAAGACTGTGTCAACGAATGCCACCACAGTTGCTTCTACTGTGCGCTCCGCCGGCGCCTCGGTCGCCGCTTCAATTTCCTCTTCCGAGGATCACAAGGATGAGGTACTGCTTCAGTTTCACCTTAGATGAATGCTTCTCTTGTGGTGCGTTTGTTACCAATTATTAATATAGAAATGAATAAATAAATTTAACTACTTAAGGATTATAAGTGAATTGCTATAAACAGGAAATTGCTAGTAACTGGAAGTTGGGTTGAGTACTTTTGACATAATTCGGTCTGCATTTACACATAGTTTTGGGGAGACCAAAATGAAATAAATTTTTTGAAATTAATTTATATACAACCTAATTCATCTCTAAAATTTATTTTTTGATTTATGCATTAATTAATTTTAATTCACGAAGAAACTTTTAATTTTGTTTTTTTTTTTACTTATAGTTTCACTTCTTATTAGTGCTTTTGATGAAGTTTATTCAAACAGTACTTTGTGTCTGTCTAATGAAAGTGCAAATTGAGTTGGCTTTGCTAATTTGTTAATAGACCTAAAATAGACTTTCATTAGGAAATGAGGGTGAAAAAAAAGGAGGGATGAACTTTGCGAGAAAATTGTATGAAATAAATCAAGCTTGAAATTTTCACTTTCAGTATTTTCCATTTTTTGTTTACATGACTGGTTCCTGGGAAATATCTGTGAATCTACTCAATAGTTTTTTGGGATTCTGGTACTTGACAGATAACGTAGAGGGTGTTAATTTCATATTTATCCCAACGATCTAAGATATTAGATTAGGAATCTATTTAGTTTACCAACTATATTATCGGTAGTTACACATTGGAATTTATACGAGCTTTAAATTCTCTTCATAATTTATTTTGCTTCAGATCTTGCTTTAATAGCTTTGACTTGGTCGATAGATTTCCTACATTTTTCAGACTCAATGCTTTTCATTTTGGCTAATTTTCCATTTTCCCATCAAAATATGTTCAAGATGATTAGACTTTATTCTTCTTTGATCTTTATATTGCATGAGCTATTGTATCCAATATGGCGTACTTGTAATTATAATTTTACCTTTTACTACTCGTGGATAGGTAACCTGGGCTGGTTTTGATACACTGGAACTTGATCCATCAAACTTCAAACGCGTTCTTTTACTTGGTTATCTGAATGGATTTCAAGTTCTTGATGTGGAAGATGCCTCTGGCTTCAGTGAACTGGTCTCAAAGCGTGATGGTCCAGTTTCCTTTCTACAGATGCAGCCCTTCCCTATCGGTGGTGATGACCGGGAGGGACTCAGAAAGTCGCACCCTTTACTGTTGGTAGTTTCTGGGGATGGTAATAGCAATGTTAACCGGAACAGTACTTGTTCGAGTGGTTTAGAAAGGGACGACAACGTTGAGATGCATTCTGGAAACAATGTCAACTTTTCAACAACTGTTCGGTTTTACTCCATGAAGTCTCACTGTTATGTTCGTGTTCTGAAGTTTCGTTCCACCGTGTGTATGATCAGATGCAGTTCACGGATAGTAGCAGTTGGTCTTGCCACACAAGTATGCAATGATTTCTCCTGTGTTTTGTATAACTTTTTAATTCGTATATTATAGCATTATTGTCAGATAAAGATAATCATCTTTTTGACATAGCTTGTATGCGTAATGTATAGAATAGTTTATGTTTTCCTTGATTACTTTTGCAGATCCACTGCTTTGATGCCGTAACTCTTCAGAATAAGTTCAGTGTTCTCACTTATCCTGTTCCTCAGTTAGCTGGAAAAGGAACAACTGGTGTTAATGTTGGTTATGGTCCCTTGGCTGTGGGTCCGAGGTGGTTGGCATATGCTTCTAACAGCCCCCTTCCCTCTAATTTAGGTTGCTTAAGCCCTCAAAACATCAGTGCTTCAGCAGGAATTAGTCCATCAATTACTCCAAGCAATGGTAGTTTTGTGGCTCGTTATGCAGTGGAGTCCAGTAGACATTTAGCTGCTGGAATAATCAAATACTGTCACGAGCTTCTTCCTGATGGCTCCTCTTCACCTATGCCATCAAATTTAGGTGTGAAAGTCAATAGGGTTACAGGAACTGACGCAGATAATGTGGGCATGGTTAGTATTGTTTCATGATACCTGAACTACTTGATAAGTTAGATATTTGTGTGCTTTATATGACATGTTAATCTCCAACATTTTTTTGTCATGTGTTGATTGCAGGTAGCCGTTAGGGATTTTGTTTCCGAAATTATCATATCACAATTCAAAGCTCACAGTAGTCCTATTTCTGCACTATGTTTTGATCCTAGTGGGACCCTTCTAGTTACTGCATCGGTCTATGGGAATAACATTAATATATTTCGTATAATGCCATCATTCACAGGCAAGAGTTCAGGAATTCCAAGCTCAAATTGGAACTCTTCTCATGTGCATCTTTATAAACTTCATCGTGGAATAACACCAGCTGTCAGTACATCTTAGTTCTGATCAATTTTATTTTTTTGATGATATTTCTTTTATAGCTTGCCATTGTGCCCTCTTGATATATTTTTTTCTTATTTGCCAGATGATTCAGGATATCTGTTTCAGTAACTTTAGTCAGTGGATTGCAATTGTCTCCTCCAAGGGTACATGTCATCTGTTCATTTTATCACCCTTTGGAGGTGATACTGGTTTTCGAATTATAAGTTCTCAAGGTGAAGAACCGTCCCTACTTCCAGTTTTTCCTCTACCTTGGTGGTATTCGCCGGGTTCCATTTCTTATCAGCAATCTCTGCCTCCCCCAGCACCCGTTGTCCTTTCTGTGGCTAGCCGGATAAAATATAGTAGTTTTGGATGGCTTAATACTGTTCACAATTCTGCTGCAAATTATACAGGAAAAGTTTTTGTTCCATCTGGTGCTATCGCTGCTATCTTTCATAATTCCTTATCTCACTCGCAGCTTAACTTGAAGGCAAACCCCTTAGAGCATATATTGGTATATACGCCTTCAGGTCATGTTGTTCAACATGAACTTCTGCCATCAGTTGATTCAGAAACAGGTGATAGTAGTTTGACAAACCAGTCGACTTCAGTCCTGCATGTGCAGGAAGATGAATTCAGAGTCAAAGTTGAACCTATTCAATGGTGGGATGTCTGTAGAAGGTCAGAATGGCCAGAAAGAGGGGATACTTGCATCAATACCCTTGATGGACAAGGAAGTACTGAGAGAGTTCAAGAGAAAACAGGTTATAGTGACATCCCTGGATCGGATTTTTTGGGTATAACTGATGGGGCAGAGGAAAAGATGATAAAATCTTCTAGTGAAAATATGCAAGAGAGGTTTCATAGGTATCTGTCAAATGCAGAGGTGCAAGGCAATTTTGGAAGGTTACCCATATGGCAAAAGTCTAAGGTATTTGCTGTTCTAAGTTTTGGTTTTCATGTATTATGAATTGGTAGTTAAAAGTTTCTTTTCTTCAGATTTGTTTCTATTCAATGAGTTCTGTGGGAGCTAGTTTCAGTGCTACAGGGGAGTTTGAGATTGACAGGGTCCCTGCTAATGAAATTGAAATAAGGCAGAAGGAGCTGTTGCCTGTTTTTGACCATTTTCATAGTATCAGATCAAGCTGGAATGAGAGGTGGTGATTGTTTTCTTTTTCATTCCTTGCAGTGTCTGCGATCTATGTGTGGTGCCAATGCTTTATCAAATGATGTCATTTTATCTGAATAATACTATTTTCAAAAATGGACTGAAACAGTGGTATATAGTAAAACAAAATGCGTGAGCTTTACCAAAGACATGAAAGAAATAATATAATGGGTTTTTAGCAGCTCTAGAGTTCACTGATTTCTTGTTTCAGTGGAGAACGAGAAGGATGAATGTCTATTATTTGAATACTTATTTCATTTAACCGGCTACGTTCAGAGCACATTATATTCCTTAATGTTGAACATCCGCAATTTAATTTTACAGGATAGTAGTTTATAAGTTTCTAACTGCAATCTTGATAGTGCAAGTTCACCCTAATATACTCTCACTCTATATAAGTAAACTGGTTTTACTGTGTTTATTCTTACAGTTGTTGAATCAGTGCTTGTTGGCTGCTGCTTTGAATTAGCGAATGTCTATCTGACCTTTTTTTCGTTATTATATTTTTGAGTCTGGATTTCGAAGTCAAAGACAATTTGACTTTTAATGCAAACCTATCAGAAAAAGAAAAAGGACAAAGAAAAATAAATAAATACCAGTATTATCATATGCTTGCATTCAGTTGATGAATTGGAGGCATTTACTAGGATCTATTATTGCCTTGACCTATTCATTATTGTCTAGCAAAATGCATACATTATCATTAGTGTGTTATCCTAAAGGACCGTTTTTTTTGTGTATGTGCTTTTCAATGAACGATCTTTGTGGTCATTCTAATTACTTAATGTTGGCTTTTAATTTAGAGGCCTAGCTGGGGAAAGACATTTTAGCCCTTCGTCTCCCGTTCCGAATCAAGGTGATTATAAGGAGACTGCGGATGTGACGGTTATTTGTCATTCAAAGCCAGCATCGCTGAGTTCCACTGAAAGCTCTGATGGAGGTAAGAAGCCATATTTTGTCCATTTAGTTTTGCAACTCTTGTGAAGCAAAACAGGATGATATCGTAAAATAACCCGTTGTAGTTCTGCAAAAAGGATGATACACATTTTCATAATATTTCTATTTTTTCTTCTTTGATGGAATGATTGATCAATAGCTGAGTACTAAACATTCCACACCGTTTAAGTAATATTCTCTTATATTTTGCAATCAGTGGCATCCTCTTCTAAGTCTATTCTTAGTTTATTATTTGAATCTCATGGTGGCAACCTTCCATTGATATGATATTTACTAATTTTTTCTAGGTTCATCAAGAAGAATTGAAAATCTGCTTGACTTGGATCAAGTTGCTTCCAGTTATCAAATACACAATGAGATGTGCCTGGAAAGAATGGGCACAATCAATGTTGAGCCTTCTCTGAAACATGTCGATTTTAATGCTGACCTTACTGGCAGTCCTATACTCCAGATGAAAAATATAACTTCTGATGGAAGAGATTCTATAGGTTTTGGGATCGAAGAGAACTCGGCATTGGTCTTAGAAGATTCTTCACCCGAGAGTGAATTTGTGGAATCAAAGCAAGATGAAGGTGTTGGGATATCTTTAATAGATGAGCACTGCAAAACACAGAAACATGATGGAAGTGACCTGTTAACTGAAGTTGTAACTGATGATGTTGACAGCAGCAGTAGCCACCACGGAAAAGAACAACTGGAGGAGGATGAAGAGAATGATGAAATGTTTGGTGGTATGTTTGCCTTTTCCGAAGAAGGTATTAAAGGCTGCAGCTGTAGCTGCATCTATCCTAAATTTTGTCCTTTTTTTTCTGGTATCGTCCTATTATCATCTGCTAGTCTATTACTAATTAATTCATTAATTTCACGCTTTAGGTTGATTACAATAATCGAGGAATAAGTCACAGCACCTATGAAGTCATCTCCTCATCTGTGCTGGCTGGAATCATAGCTAGGAAATATAAAACCAACGTAAATATTGTGAATAAGAAATGGAAAATGAGCACCAATTTAGTTTATTTGCTGCTGAATTGTGTAGTCTCGGTGGGACTCTCACACTTGTACATTCTGTAAATGGAATTGAAGTATTCATGGGCTTGCCAACTGAGTCCTAGAGTGTGGAAAGTTATGGGGTAAGGGGTATTTTGAGTTTGTATTCACAGTCCTAAACTTATCATTTATCAATGTCTGTAAATAAGAATCAGGCATGGAATTCCCTTGAAGTTGTGTAAAAACTATATTTTGAACTTGGCAAAGAGAAGAACTGAAAAAATGCAAAAGCTAAATTAGTACTGTTAATTGATGCTTCTCCCTCCCTTCATGCAGATGAAGTAGTATGATGATTGATTATGTTAATGGACAGAACTATCTTTCTAAACTTTGCTTCAGTTCCTATTATTACAAGAAAAAAATGGGAATTGCGCTAATTATTGGAAGAACAATGAGAGACCAGAGTAAAATATAGTATGAGAAAATGGACTGCATGGTTGTGGCGGTGAAGGTACATAAGGATCAACACCCACATGAGATTAGAGTTTTTTTCATCTGGGATCCCTAAAGAGTGAACATTACACCCAGATGAATGGAAATCTATTTTTCATGTGTACGTCAAAAACATTTCTTTGGTGCTCTTTAGTATGAAGAACGTATTTTGACACTATTAAATTCGAGGAATCCTATTTTGTATTTGTAGAAAAATATTGAAATAATTTACGGTAATATATTTGTTTTGTTTAATTTCATTTAGAGGTCTTGAAAATATCGTCTGAAGTTTAATTTAGTTTTTATTCAACATGTGAGAAGATGGAGTATTTATGTTAGGTTGGTTTCTACTATATGTCGTAGAGGTGTCATTTTTATCCATGGTCCTAGGGTTAGTTCCAATCCACTATTGAAAAAATCCTATTTTAAGAAACTCATTAATTAGGAGGCCAGAAAAAAACCCCAACTCCCAAAACTCCCTTTCAAGTGGGTTAGGGACAAGGTTAAAGTGGGTTTAACCCCACTCCAAAACTTTAATTAAATTTTAGTCTTACTCCAAAACTTCAAATTAAATTTTAAAAATAATATAATTTATATATACATAATTTTTTCTAATCTCTCTATCTTTCATTCATTTTGAAAGCGTACTTTTTTTTTCTCTTTTTTATTATATTTTGGAGGGTTCAACAAATATAACAGTGAACAGTTTTCTTTATCACCTTTAAATATTACATTTTTAATAAGTAGTAAACGGTTTGATAAAGAGAACAATATTTAAAGATTTATAATATAAAGGAATAATAAACTTCTTTATTTAAAGATATTTCTCTTTTTGTTGTTTAAATTTTTTTTTTCAATGTTATCCTTTAAATGACTAGTTTATAACTATCTACGATCAAATTGTAAAAGTTATTTATTTTATAATTATAATTTTGTTATGTTTTATTATTATAAAAAAAGGTAAACACATATATAATAATAATTGTTTACAATTAGAATAAAATGTTTTTGTAGTTCTGTGAATATATTTTTTTATTGCTTCAAAATATTATCTACTTTATCTTCTCCCTTTCTCTACCATGTCCACACGATTGCAGAAAAGATTCACCGACAGACAAGTTAAATATGAAAACTATAATTTAAATTTTCCATGTTATAACACTTAACATAAGTGTTTCTTTTCTCTGCAAAAATGCAATTTATTGTTGGATATTTAATTTTTTTTTATAAAAAAGAAAGTCCATGAGCTGGCCCTGACCCACAGGACTTTGGGACTTTTTAGCTTTGGGAGCTTTTTTGACACTGTGGACTTTTTTGACCCCAATCCATATAGGCCAGGGTCAGGACCTATTATAGAAACCTATTTGACAGGTCTACTAATAAGTATAAATTAATTAACTCTCTTTTGTCTTATT
Source organism: Vigna radiata var. radiata (assembly GCF_000741045.1). Classification (NCBI taxonomy): domain Eukaryota; kingdom Viridiplantae; phylum Streptophyta; class Magnoliopsida; order Fabales; family Fabaceae; genus Vigna; species Vigna radiata. Next base: position 732,394 of record NC_028353.1, on the reverse strand, counting down.
TAACTTAAGTAAACAGGAGTATTTCAAGTCAAGAATATATAAAAATAGTGGTATTTGGAAGAAAAAAAGTTATTGGTATATTTATTGATTAGTTTAAGTAAGTTTCAGTAAAATTATGATTATCTTGTTTCAGTAAAATAATGATTTTTTTTTAATTGGATCAAACTGAAATTTAATATAAATGTTAAATTTTAGGTGTATTTGGCAAAATTCTTTAATCATTTTAAGGTAATTAACCTTTTAATTAAAAGCTAAATGTTTGGAAACATACATAGTATTGACAATTTTGTATTTGGATAATAATACTTTAAAAACATTCTTTTTTTTACAACATTTTAACATCATTTACTTATCATTGTGCGATTAATCTATGATAGTATTTATGATTATTATTTTTATTATTATTATTAATTGTGGAATAGTTATATTAGTCTTTCGAATAAAAAAAATAAGAAAATAACTTTGAAGAAACCTCTCTCTCTCATGATTTTGCAATGGAAGCAAAGTGAAAGATTATGAAATTACGGACGTGGAAGGAAGGGAAAAGAGAAGAATGACGACAAAACAACATTCACAAAGAACTAAAACAGTAGAGAAAGATAAAAACAATAGTGTTGTAAAAATTTCATTAAAAATAATTCTAGACAACACTTTATACTTCAATTATAATAAAAATGGAAATCAAAATCCTCTCGTTCAAATTAAATAATTAAAAATTGGAGAAATTTTGAAAAATTTAAAAAATTTCATGTACCTTTTTAAAAACTAAAGCAAAAAATATGTATGGCTTCGGATATCCTGAAACCAAATCTCCTCACTGAGATAAAATAGTTAAAATTATGATAGGAATTTTGAAAAATTTTGAAATTTTAATGTATCTTTGGGTCTGTTTTTTAGGGAATTGAAACAGGAAAGGATGTGCATGGCTTCAGTTATTATATAAAGGAAATTAAATCCCCTCACTCATATGAAATAATTAAAATTATAGAAAAAATTTTGATTTTTTTTAAATTTTACACATATTTTGGTCTCGGTTATTAAGAAACCGAAATAAAAAAAACGTATGATTTTAATTATTGTATAACCGAAGCCAAATTCACTAATCGAAGTCAAATCTCCTTACTCAAATAAAATAATTAAAACAATACCAAAAGTTTTAAAAAATTTGCACATTTTTTTATTTCGATTATTGGAAACTGAAGCAGAAAAATATGTATAATTTCGGTTTCTTTGTAATTGAGACTTTAAGTATAAAATTTTTTAAAATTATCAGTACATTTTTATATGTTTTTTTTAAAACCAAATTTCTTAAAAAGCAAAACATATCACACTATTTAAAAACCAAAAACTGCACTAATAACTTAAGCAACCAAATAAACATTTGAACAATAGCATTCTATACCCACAACCAATATTAGTGTTTTTCATCCAATATTTGCATAACCAATTAACTAACAAGTTCTTACAAGATTTTTCCTAATCTCATATATTCATTCTAATAAATTTTACAATATCAATCGAACATGTCTTTTATTTTGTATAACAAGTTTACTTATAAGTTCATATATGAGTTTACAACACTAAATTTACATAAAAGTAAAATAATAATAATAATAATAATAATAATAATTTTTTTATTTTTATAATTAAACTTTTATTATTTTTTGTTATTTGTTATCACAAAAAATGTGAATGTACATGAGTGTTTTCACTAGTAATTTATAAAAATAATTTAAAATAAATGAAACAGTACTCTATAAATTTTAATCACTTAAAAATGATAACTGCAGAGGTAAAAAAATATGTTTAGAAAACTAAAGAGAGTTTATTAAAAATAGTTAAACAAATAATAAGTTTTGAAAATAAACTTAAGTAAAAGGCCATTAAATATAAGTTATTTGATATCACTCAGAATATTTTACAATGATTCCAAGTAAAATGTTACAAATTTAGATAGGGGGTATTATTCAATTAATTTGCCTATAAATTAAACCCTTAAAAAGATAATAAATGAAATTGTGTTTAAGAGAGAAAATTGAATAGGAAAATTCAATTTTATTTCAATGTACAATCTTCTATAATTCCCATTTATTGACAAACGTATAACTCAAGTTAAACTCACAAAAGCATTATTGTAACATGAGAAAGCAATCCTTTAAAAAAAATTAATGGATCATTTTCTTACTATAAAAGCAAAATACCTAATAGAGAAGAATTGGATATGATCATCATATATATCATGTTTATATATATAGGACTGCGGAAAAAATGAAATCACTTGAAAAAAATCGGAAATATACCTCGGCAAAATGAGTTTACTGGGAAAAAAAAAACTTTATGAAAATTCTCAACCAGTATACTTTTGAATTAAAGTAATTTATGTTGCATGCTGTGTTTAAAATATAATATTTATCTTAGATAGATTTTTCATGAATTATAGAAAGACAAACTGTGTGTGAATGTATTATCTGAATATAAAAAATATGAAAAGGTATACAAGTAGATAAAAGAAGAAAGAAGAAATTAAAATTAATTATGAAAAATCCTTAATCTAGAACATTGGAAAAGTCTATCCATGTTAACTTGGATCATACAAAATTAATTGACCGATAAATATTTTAAGAATGAATAAAAATTAAAACCGATAAAACATTACTATGTTTGATAATAAAATTTAATCAAATTATAATCATTAATTATTAGTATTAAAAATTACATTTAATAATTTAGAACCCTTTTTTAATAAATTATATTCTTTTAAGAATTTTATTGACGAAATTTTTTCGATGAAAATATGTCCGTTGATAAATATGTATTATTCAAAATTTAGAAACTTTTTTATCATTGGATTTTTTCAGAAAAATTCATTAGTAAAATGTCTTAATAATACATATTTTGCCAATCAACAAAAAATTCGTTCGTAAAATTCATTGGTAATGCATATTTAATTTATTAATGAATATTTTTGTCAGTAAAATTCGTCAATAAAATATATTTCATTTACCGATATTTTTTTTCATTGGTAAAAGTAGTGGAAATTTTTCCACTTACCAACAGATTTTTTTTCATCGGTAATAAATATTTCACTTATCGACGAAAAATTTTGTCGATAAAATTCGTCGATAATACATATTTCATTTATTGATGAAAAATTTGTCGGTAAATAAAATATACATTACCGACGGCAAATTCGTTAGTGAATCCGTCAATAAAATGAGTGAGATTTTTCCCATCCGTTTTTTCTCTCTGTCCGCGAAACAATGTTTATATATATATTCTCTCTCGCATTTCTTCCTCATTTGTGCAAGGGAGCCTTTTCTTCTCCTACTTCTTCATGTTCCACTCCATTTTTTTTTTCTTCTCTTCCACTCTATTGCAACTACAAATCAAGACTGTCTCCATCTCTGTTTAGCAAGGTTGTCATTTTGTTCAGTCAAGTCGCCTCCATCCTTTATTCTTTCTCTTTTACAAAACAATATCACCACACACTGGCATCATTACACGCTTTGCTCAAAGTTCGATCAACACCAAAGTTTATTACTGTCTTTAATGTGTTCAATCTTTTGTATTGGTAAAAGTAAAAAAAAAATGAAGAAAGACAGCAGAAGAAAGAAAGTAGAGGAAGAATATGAATCAGGTCGCGATATTTATCAATGGATTGATGAAAAATTAAATTTTTTACTTAGATTGAATTGCATAACTATTAGGTTAAGGTTAAACATTTTGGTAAATATATCTAATGAAATAAGCAATGAGCAAAAATTAAAATTAGAGAACTATGAAAGTTAAACAAAATTAATTAGAACAAATTTAACAAATAATATTATATAAAAAAGCTTGAACAATGTATTTTAAATAATAGATTTCTTTTTTACGTTTGTTTTAAGTCTGTTGATAATTTCTGAAGTGATTTATTTATAAACAATGTTTATACTTAATATATTATAATTTAATAATAAATAAAAACTCTACATTAAGTATAAAATAAATGTTTAATCATTCTGATAGTCTCTATTTTCGGTGATTTTTTCAATTAGATCCCTCATTATTCCTTTTTCTCAATTGGGTCCATATTTTTGAAAAATTGAAGCAATTAGGTCACTGTCGTTAGTTTCGTACTAACACCGTTAACAAGGGTGACACGTGTCAGCTCATGATTTTTTTGAATTTTTTAAATATATATTTTAATTATTTTTATTTTAATTTTTAATTAATTTATTTATTTTTTAAAATGCCACGTGTCAAGTTGACATTGAGCCACGTGACAATGACAATGTGAGGTGGCACTAATAGTGCCACGTGTCACTATCAGACCACGTGTCATTAGATTTGTCTCAATTTGGTCCCTATATTTTTAATTTATCTCAATTTGGTCCCTGTATTCTTATTTTGTCTTAATTTAGTCCTATTTTTTTTAAAAACTAAACAATTTTGTTTCTGTCCAAGTTCAAACCAAATTTTATTTGTATATAAATATTTACAAAGAAATTTATACAAATTAATTTTTTTATTAGAAAAATAAAAAAATTACAAACTAACATATAACACATTTTTATTTATACAGTAGTAAAAAAATCATTTAATCTAAATAATATGAATGAGTAACCTATAAAAGTTAACATCTCAATAATAAATATTTTTGTGAACGTAATCTACACAAGTATATTCCTCAACAATTCATAAAGTTTCTAGAGTTAAATATTTCGATTTGAAATACATCATTACTAATAATTTGCTTAACAGAAACAAATTTAAAGAAAAAAATTTGGAAAATGTACATACTGTATTTTATTTGGGAATGAACAAATTTTTTTAAATTTTTAAGAAAATTAGGACTAAATTGAGACAAAATAAAAATACAAGGACCAAATTGGAACAAAATAAAAATACAGGGACCAAATTGAAACAAACGCAATGACATGTGGTTTGACAGTGACACATGGCACTGTCAGTGCCACTTCACATTGTCATTGCTACGTGGCACAATGTCAACTTGACACGTGACAAATTTTATTTTTAAAAGAAAAAAAAATAAAAAATAAAAATAAAAATAATTAAAAATATATTTAAAAAATTTTAAAAAATCACGAGCTGACACGTGTCTCTCTTTTTAACGGTGTTAGTATGAAACTAACGACAGTGACTTAATTGCTTCAATTTTTCAAAAATAAAGACTCAATTGAGAAAAAAAAATGAGGAACCTAATTGAAAAAAATCACCGAAAATAGAGAGTATCAGAATAATTAAACCTAAAATAAATATGTGACGAACTCGAATACATAATGTTTTCCAACTTCGTCTCAAAATTGGAGAGGCGTTGGAATTAGAGTGTTCTGGTAGTTGAATCGCCAAAGAGTTACATGAAGAAATAATTAGAAATTTTAAGTAGGAATACGGGAAAACATTTTAAAATTAATAAAATAAAAATGTATTACTTTTTTTTTCTTTCTTCTGTTTATTCCAATATAGTTCTGAAACAACAAGGGCAGATGATTTGTCATCGTAATATCGGTTCAAATAAAACTGCATTTGAAGCAGTTCATAATTTCTCGTGTTCAAGTGAATTGATTTTCCGAGTGAGTATAAATAAAAAAAATAAACATCTTATATAATAAAAAAAATCATAAATATTTATTGTTTTAAATTGTTAAGATATTTTATCATGTATTCCTGTGAATTCCAAGAACATTACTCATTTTTACTGAGTAATTCTAAAATTGTTAATAACATATTCGCATTCGTTTACGTGGAAAAGTGATTAAACTTGTTTAATACATTTAAAAATTAAATATACAGTGTTTATAATATTTTGAAGAGGATATTGAATTAGTGTAAACAGTGGTAGAGCAACATGATGAAAATGTGATTCTGTTATGTTGACTGAGAGGCTTCCTCTCCAAGAAAGAGGGAGATACTTGACTGAAATTGATGAAACAAGCATATTATCTTCAACTCAACGCAATTCACCATCACTCCTACAAAATAATTGCTAATCAAGTCAAACATATAACATTGTGTTTCAAGCCACACCCTCTTCTTACAGTTATAGTTTTTATTTATTTATTTAATAAAAGTTTGTAACATTAAATCGGAAAAAGTAATTTGGTTTTTATGTATTTTGGGAAGCGTGATGAATGATGAGTGGAACCAAAACAACCTAGACACATTTATGTGTTTGCTAAGATTTCTGGAACTTAGCCAATGTCACAAGAAGCATGTGAGCATGAGCTCGACTAGCCATACACTCAACTCAATCTCAATCTAACCCAGACCAGTCTACTTCTTACTTTAACATGAACTGCCTACCTGTCAGTCTTAGACCGTGACCCAACAATCTTCCTTAAAAAACACACAGATACTAACGTTTACATTTTACAACAATAATAATTATAATATCTAACGTCTCACATGCACATGCCCACAAAACAAAAAATACAATTAACTGCTTAACCAACAACGTTGTCAGCAGTGTTACCCACCTAAAACGTACGCTTGGCTTGGGTTGCAGCCCATGTAGGCTCGGACAACCGTTTGATCCAAACCTCTACCTTTCGCCCGAACCAAATTAGCTTCTACTGTGCAATTAGGAAATATTATTATAATTTGGCAGCCATACATAGATGGTAGCGATTTGTATTTTACCTGAATGGGATAGAGAGAGAAAGGAAAAGTGTGTGTGGGAGAGAGAAGTGGAAATGATGAAAAGCCAAAGGCAAAGGCAAAGGCATTGAAGGAAGAAAAAGTAACACAGATTCAGCAAGGAATTGCTTCTCTTCCAAGACTAAGCAAGCCAGCTATCGCCAGTTTCCGCCATTAAAACTTTCACACCATTTCTCACGAGAAACCCTCGCACTTCAATACAAAAAAGTAACCCTCCCATTGCTATAAAAACCCTTCGCCACCCTCTTTTTTTCTCTCCAACTCCCAATGGATGTCGCTTCCTACTTTCTTCTTTTCGTCTGCTTTCTTCAATCGGTCATAGCAATATTAGACCCCAACGATTTCCTCGCTCTGCAATCCATACGGAAATCGCTTCACGATGTTCCCGGTTCTAATTTCTTCGCCTCCTGGGACTTCACTGCCGACCCCTGCAACTTCCCCGGCGTTTACTGCGTCGACGATAAAGTCGTCGCGCTCAACCTCGGCGACCCCAGGGCCGGTTCCCCCGGTCTCACTGGAAAACTCGACCATTCCATTTCCAAGCTGTCTGCTCTCGCCGACCTCACCGTCGTCCCCGGAAGAATATACGGCCCTCTCCCTCAGTCGATCTCCCAGTTAAAAAACCTCCGGTTCCTCGGCGTCAGCCGGAATTTCATCTCCGGCGAGATTCCGCCGGGTTTAAGTCAGCTTCGCAATATTAGAACCATCGATCTCAGTTACAACCAGCTCACCGGAACAATTCCTCCGTCCATCGGAACCTTACCGCTGCTGACCAACCTCATCCTCTGCCACAACCGCCTCTCCGGTTCGGTTCCCTCGTTCGCCTCGGCTTTTTCCCTAACCCGGCTCGAACTGAAGCACAACGCTCTCTCCGGTTCCCTCGCGCCGTACTCTCTCCCTCCCTCCCTACACTACCTGTCTCTATCGTGGAACAAACTCACTGGACCAGTGGACCGCCTCTTAACGCGCCTCAATCGGCTTAACTACTTGGACCTTGGCTTGAACCAGTTCACAGGCCGAATTCCGACTGAAATATTCTCATTCCCCCTCACTAATCTACAACTGGAAAGAAACCAATTCACCGGCCCGGTCCAACCGGTCAATGAGGTGACCATCCAGACCGTTGATCTCAGCTACAACAGGTTATCCGGTCAGGTGTCGCCAATGCTGGCGAGCGTGCAGAACCTGTACCTAAACAACAACTGGTTCACAGGGCAGGTTCCTGGCAGCTTCGTTGAACGGTTATTGGCGGCGGGCATTCAGATACTGTATTTGCAGCACAATTTTCTTACCGGCATTGCAATAAGCCCGACGGCGGAGATTCCGGTGAGCAGCACCCTGTGTTTGCAGTACAACTGCATGGTACCACCGGTACAGACGGCGTGCCCCTTCAACGCCGGGAAGCGGAAAATCAGACCAGCTCAGCAGTGCAACCGCCGCTGAAGTTTGTGAAACTGAAGCTTCTGAGTCCTGTTCCATAAAAGTCATAATATATTATATTATATTATTTTATTACATTAAATTTATTACTATTATACTTCATTCAATTCACAGTTCAGTTTCCTCTTTTTAAAGAGAAAATTAGTATTCAGAAAAAAAAAAACGGATAATTATTTATTATTATCTTCTATTCATTTTTGTTATATGAATAAGAAGACTCTGAATACACGCAAGAGTGTAGTGAAACCAGAGAGGTCATAGCTTTATAGGTTAAAATGTTCATGTAATATAACTCATTATTAATGTAATATATATGTTTACCAATAAAATTTGTTTATCGTTTTGCCATTTCACTTTTTCTTGTATTAATTTTTGTTTATTTCTTATTTCTTGTTTTTTATTTCCATGGTTCTATTATTTAAAAAGTTATCCTTTCATAAAGAAAATGTGGGAGAGAAAAAAATAATATCATGGTTTAAGTTGTTTAATACAAAAAAAAATGAGGTTTTATTTTGCTGTATTTTATTTCACGTTTTTTACTATTTAATTATAAAGCTATACATTGTTTTTATTTTGTTTTCTGCATCAAACATTTTGTAAGAATTAAAGAATACAAAAAAATTGTTTTCAATTTTTCATAGATTTTTCTTTTGTGCAGATCTTTCAAAAACAGGAAAAAAATAAAATTAATGCGATATTTTTTAATCAAAACAGGGCAAAACGAGTATGCAAATTGTATAATCTTCATTTTTTTTATTTTTTATTTTATGACAAAATAAAAGAAAAATACCTTGCTATGTTTTTTAAAAATATGTTCTATGTTAAATAAATCAAAATAAATATTAAACAAAAGTAAGTGTTTTCGGTAACTTCAAGTTTGACCAGCTACAAAATTAATCTTTAATAATTTTTTGTTTGATTTTGCATCTAAAATATTCAATTCAACGTTTCGACATTAGGAAACAAACATCAGAACTTTACCCCTCGATGAGTTGGCTCTTGGAATTCTCAATTTGATGAAGACACGTCTTTTTCTATACAGTTTTAAGATAACTATGTTTTTATCTTATAGTTTTGTCATTTCTTTCTTTTAGCCACTAAATTTTTTAGTTTGGTTATACTCTTAAATTACCTTTTTTTTTATTAATTTTAGTCAAACTTTTTCATTCTGTTAAACAAATTGACATGTTGAAAGTTACATTTGAGCCATGTCTAAAAATTATAACGTCTTAGACAGTTTAAAAAATATATAGCATATAAATTATTTATTCCTACATTAATTTAAAAAAAAAGTTTTAAATTATATTATTACGTTTACTTTAGATGTTACATATTATTATGTCTAATTAAAAAGGCATTAAATATATACTTTTTATGCATATTTTCCGTAGCTCTTAATTATAAATATTTTTAAGAATTATTCTAATATATTATTGTATACAGCACAATATTTTATAAATTATTTTCATTTAAACTCCTAACGTTATACATATTATTGATTATTGATTTTTGAACAAGTGTTTGACTATTCTTTTATTAATTGAAGTTATCTTTATATATTTTTTTTTATAAAGGATAACAAATTTATCAAGAATGTCAAATTGAAACTGATTTTGAGTTATCTTTTTATAATTTTTGAAAATTAAGTTCATACTTTTTATTTCAACTCTTTATGTTATAATTATTATATATGAAATAAACTAAAATGCAACAATATAAATAATTTTTTAATAAAATTAAAATATACATATTGATGTTGAAATCACCAGGAGGATGGAAGAAAAAAAATCGAATTAAAAACATTAATATATATGGATCAAAACAATTATGCTACTAACATTACCCTGTATTCCTAAATCACGTAAATAGCATTAAACATCACATCATCCAATGATAATGTCATTAGGTGTCATTTTAAGATCAAATTGTCATATCATCAAATATTAATACTAGGAGGATTTAAAAAGAGAACCACCACTATTGTATGATTTAAAACAAAATAAAAAATACACTATGAAAAAATATTACTTGTCTATACGAAGTTTTTAGTAAAATTTAGAAATAAAAAGTGACATAGTATTTAAATACTAAACTAAGTATTAAGATGAAGTATTTTTCTTATTCGTTTATTATTTTACAATTTCTTCATCACATTTCATAAAGTCATTTTTTATAAGAAAAGCAAAATGTTTCCATAAAAAAGGTAACATGTTAGGAAAAAAACACACAAACTTTGATTAGGTAGCGTTTTACTATTTTTCTTTTTTAGTGTTTGGTTGTTGGTTTAGGTAGCGTTTACTATTGGATGGTTAGGAAAAAAAACAACACTTCAACTACTTCACCCACCTGCTGCCTTTTCACGTACGCATATAATAAATAAAATTATTTCATTTTTAAATAATTTAAATGTTTAAATAGTAAACAAAATCAATGAATCTAAGATAAAAATAGTAAATACAATTCGTTTCCTTTCAGAAATTTAAATGTCTTATATATATATATAAAAAAAAGTAAAACATACCTCAAATTTCTACATTGATTATCCAAAATCTGTCATGTAACAAAAATGTCATTGACAATTGGTCTAGAATGGTCTTTAAAAATACAAATTGTTTGAAAAACAAATTAGAAAAGACTATGCTTGGGTTGAACAAATTCTCATAGTGCAAAAAATTGAATTTAACTTTGTTTGAAATTCCCCAAAAATATTTTATTAATAAAAAACAAAACATAAAGGGTATTCTTATGAATATAGAAAAATGCCAACTTATTTATAATTATTATTAGAAACTGTAACAAATCCTGATTTTTCTTTTGAGATGGAATTAGAAAAGGATAAACATATTACTAGGTAATGGTATTAGAAAGGCAATCTGATTATTTAGGATTGTCGTCGTCGTTATATTGACTTGATAATTGAATTTTAATCTTTCATTTCATATTTAATAAAAATGATTAATGTATTTTTAATTCTTTTATTAAATTTTAAACTATTAAATTCTTTTTAATAAAATTACCTGAAATCCGTGGCAGAAAACTAGTTAAGATTGATGTAAAACTTTAACAAAATAAGTGCTACAATAAATAAAAATAAAGTTCATTTCTACAAAACCTTTATTTCTTTAACTGCCAGTGATAGAATCACTCATTCAATGTCCCGTTTAAGTTTCTTTCAACAACAACTAAATAGCTTTTTGAAATAAATTGTCTCACCCTTTTAATAAATACATTATTCAAATCAAGACAAAATAAAAGATAATTAATTTGACAACATGTTTAAAAAAATGATTTTTCTTTGAGAAGAAAAAAAGAGCCAATTTACTTTTTCTTTTAAATAACTAAAACTGTAGTCAGTTACTCACAAAGCATTTTCTTATTTGCTCAAGATTTAGCAATTGTTTTAATAATTTATTCCATAAATATCTATAAAAAAATTGAAAAGAAAAAAAAAAGTTTTTTCTGATACTCTATATATAAGTTAAAATTAGTTTTTTAGAAACTACATTCTTTTAATCGCTCCGACAAAAAAAATGCACATAAATGATTTATATCTTATTAGGAAAATATGTAATTTTTATTTTATTTTATTCTCTTATTAATAACTTAGAAAAAAAAATCCTTTACTCCATAAAAATTCAGTATTTTTTAAATAAGGTAATAAAAATGATTTTATAATTTTCATTATAAATATTAAAATAATGATACATCTTTTAATTCATATCATTCACCGTATGAGATACTCCAATTATAAAATTTTAAATTGATAAATTTATCCTCATTTTGCAAATATTTCTCAACTAGACTTTGTACTCGTACATTATATATGTGTATATATACCGTGTATACTTCTTTTTTCTTTCGATAACAATTTACTTACAACATAGTTTCTACCAAAAACTTGATATGAATTTTAAATATCGAAAAGGATTTTCTGGGTTGTGCTGAGGTTTACATAATATAAATCAATTATTGGGTGGTTTTCACGAGCAAAGCAATAGTTCATTTTACCATTATAAGGCACAGATGAAGTACAATAATCTGATGAAAATACGTTTATGTTAAAATCTTGGATGACCGTTGTAATTGTAACTACAAAAAACAAAGGCATATGATGTTGAAGGGCATCCAAATTGTTCAGGCTTTTTACTGTTCACAGTACTGCTTGTATTCCGTTTTCTCGACAATCGACGTAGTTTTTCATGCACAATTAATTATTATTTACGTTAGATATTTTGTTCCTTTCCCTTTTCAGAGCAACCAATATCATTGCCAACATGTCACAAAAATTTCCAACTTTTATTACGCAAAGGGTAGACTACGGAATTCGCTACGTATTTTCAGGTTTTAACGCGACTCTAGTTATTAGACAAAACTTAAATTATTAGTGACAAAGAAGGTTCGGAGAAGGAGCTACGATGTGAACATTTTTTTTTTCTTTTTAGTAATCCTCGTATTTTTTTTGTTAGACACATGCATATATACTTTGGTTGTCACAGTTTAGATTAAACCGAGTTTGAAAAAACTAATTCACTCAAAGCAAAGCATTTGTTTTAGTATTTGGTTTAATGTTTCCTATTTTTGTCTAGAATCTATCCTCTTTTTTTCCGGCGTCTCAATTGAATCTTTGTTTTTGTAAAATTTAATCAAATAGAGTTTTTTCATCAAATCGATATGACGCGGTTAAAAAGAACTCAATTGAGACGTCGAAAAAGAAAGAAACGAAAATAGAAACCTATTAAGACATTAAACCTTAATGTTTTATATGGGTTTGCTTATAATTAATTGATACCAATTCTTTTTAATAATTTTTTATTTGGAAGATATCAAGATGAGTTGGAAGTTCTGCTGCATGAGTAAAAAAATAAAATAAAATGAACAATCCATAAGTGAAATAATTCATGAATCTATTATTTTAAAAATTATAGCTTAAAAGTAATATTTTAGTTTTTTATATGGGGATTTTCATTGGTGGTGATGTTTTTTCTTTCAAATGAACATTTATCATTAGAATAATGTTGCAATAAGCTAAACATGAAGATAGTGGTTGGAGATGAATGTGGGCATGCCCCATTACAAAGAAAGCTGCCAGACCTAATAAAACAATATGTACTTACTAGAATGTTTCCTCCTCACTACAAAACAAGATAAAAGGGTCAAAATTACTTTAGTTGCCTTTGTCAGCTAGTCCACTTGAGACATAATTCAGTAGTTTCTTTGGGCGTGCCAAAGAACTTTGACATTTATAAACTCAGCTCATGCTAATTCAATTTATTTATTTACAAATTTTGATGAAGATGACAATGACTTCCTATGTAAAATATATGAGTGAAATTATATTCAGCAACTCATCTCACAAATTCAGGAATTGTTATTATTACATGAATATAATAAAAAGGAAAATGATATTTTAACACCATTTTGACACTGTACACGTGTCAAAATGTGGTTGGACGATTTTAAATTAAAAAAATAAACTTTGATTTTTTTCTTCCAAATATATCCCTGCCGCAACTTTTTTAATTTGAAATCGTCCAATCACATTTTGACACGTGTACAGTGTCAAAATGATGTCAAAAAATGATGTTAAAATATCATTTTCCTAATAAAAAATAAAGCAGCATTGAATATTTGGATCCCTCCTACATTTCCTTGTATAAAATGATGAATAGTGATATAAAGTGGTCAAACCATGATGCAACAAGCACACGTGAAGTTACCATAAATAGTAAATATGATTGGACACGTTTACAAAGTTGAAAACTTTGAGAATGTGTTTGTATTATTGGATATAATGTGATAGATTGTTCTTAGGCTTGTGTTAACCATTCTACTGCTTCAAGATGATTTACTTTAGATGTATCTTCAACAATAGAAATCCACATCAAACTTATTCGCGAAAATGTTAACGGTGGGAATGTTTGATAACACGCGAGCAAGACAAATCTTTTACTAAAATACGATATCTGAATTATTTCACATAAATGAAGTATGATTAAATGTAAAGGAAAAATACAACAACAAAAAATTAAAACAAAGAATTATAACAAAAAAATCATAAAAGGAAATTGAAGAATATATAAAATATATCTCCAACATCCAAGGTGAGTATGAATATTATGAAGTCCAACTTGAATGTAGTAGTTTTGGAAGATAATACAATGAAGAGACTTGGTAATGTTTTTGTCGATTGTGAAACTTGAAAACCTTCAAAAACTTCATAAATTTCAGAAATCGAGAAACTTAAGCAATCGAGAAGTTTGAAAAATCAAAAAAGTTAAAAAAATCAATAAACTTCAAACATCAAGATATCAAGAAACTTTAATGTTTTTTTAACACTTTCAATCCTCTGAAAGGTATTGAAAGGTATTGAGTTGTGTAACATTCCAATTTATCATTCTAGGAATAAAGTATAAAACCTTCTAACTTGCAAAAATATAAAATCAAAAAAACCTTTTTAAAAAAATTAACATGTTTATAAAAAATAAAATCATATTTATTAAATAAAACACAATCAAAAGTGCAAACTTTCCAAATAAATCTACAAAAATACATTACATTATGAAATAAACAACCTGAAAACTCCCCAACATTATGATAAACTCACTGCATTACTTATCAATTGGAACATTTGTAAAATCACCACTTCCGTATAACAACATGAGTTATAATATCATTACACAAACACAACAAGTAAGGGTGAACTAATAAAATTAACATAAAAAAAATATATCATAATAACAATTCATCAAGTAATTTTTATGCTCCTACAACTCTAACCACAATTAAATCAAACCATACAATTAATTATTTTTAATCCATATATAGGGGCTTTAGCAGTTGAAGGTGTTGAAGCAACACTCTTGCGGGTAATTCTTTCAATCTATTATAATGTGGAAGTTTCTATTATGGATGTTAAGTTGTTTGCTGTTAAATTGAGGTTTTGGTTATGCGTTATAGAAATCGTAAAAACCAAACTCTACGGGTAGCAATTGTAGTTTTGAATGACAATCTTTTCAAATAAATCCCTTCTCACTTTAAAATTTAGTTGATAATTTGTTTTTGGTTTTGTGAAAAGGCACCTGAGATTTTTTTATCTAATATTGTAAAAGTTGAAAGCCCCTTCTAAACAAAATGATGAACTAGACATAAACATAGCGATGACAATGGGTCAGATCGGGTCGGGTACGGATAGTCCCTACCCACAATCCGATCCGACAGAAATAATCCACCCACTACCCAATCCGTTATCCGCACGCATATTTGCTTAAAAAATATATGTGTGTATTTTAAAATCTGTGGATACCCGTGGATATCCGCAGATACCTGCAAATATTTAAAAAAGTATATATTTTAATAAATTTTTAAAATGAAATTTAAATAGAATTACAAAAAATATATAAAATGTAACATAAATTAAATATAAATTAATGTTAATTTTAATTAAATTTAACTTAATAAAATACAAATTAAATTTTTATTTTTATTTTTTGCGAGTAGCGGGTATCTGCGGGTACGGATAATATAATACCTGCACCCGACTTGTTTATGAGTAGGTATTAAAATATCCGCTACCCGCGAGTTGCGGATATTAACTATCCGTCCCGAATTTTATCCGCGGATATTCGCGGGCACGAATTTTTTTGTCATCCCTAATTAGACATGTAACGCAAAAATAACTTGTAGAGATTGATGGTTTGATCTTTGTAGACACAAGCCCTGTTCCTTTGTGTTATATATATATATATATATATATATATATATATATATATATATATATATATATATATATATAGGGTTTGCTAACTTGCGTACGCCTGCTTTTCAGTTGGTACATTTTAGCAATGTGTACCGGATCTCAGTAGACAAAAATACCCTTATGAATTCTAAGTTTTTAAGGTTAAGGATATTTTAATAATTTTCATTCTTAAAATTAAAACCATGCCAACACCATCAATCAATACAAACATATGTCATCTTTCGTATTTCAGCCCACTCGACCCGTTCACCAAAACAAAGTCTCTCCACCAAAATAGGACTTTCTCGTTCACCAAAACAGAGTCTACTCGCCAAAGTAAGATTTTCTTGAGCCATCCACCAATAAATACACAAGAAGACATAAGATTCATAATCATAACATAATCAACACAACAACATGGATTACCACATAATCATCACGAACATCAATTACAGCACTTCATACAACAAACTACAAGTTTAGGTAACACCACAAGACACCACAAAAAAAGAAAAAAAAAACACACATCAAACAACTCAGCATTCACTTAAACAACTCAACACTTATTCAAACACAACTAAAAGCTTGACCAAGGTCTAAAACTCCCAAGCCAACCTACAAACCATCCAAAAACGATCTTCAAAACCTTGAAATCGAGGTCTCAAACAACTCAGACAGAAAGTTCAGTTAGCCTAGGTTGACCACCCTATAGGTTGCCCAACCTAGAAACATACCCCAAATCACCCAAAACAACCCAATAATGCATGGAAACATTATAACAAACAAATTGACCACACTCAATAGCTCAACACATACAAAACACATTAATTTAATTCATAGAACACTCGACCTAACACTAAAACAACATGGCATCATATTTAAGCAACCCGACTACCCTAAAGAACATGATATATTAACCCTCAACCCGACACAATGTGATATCAGACATACACACCTCGGCTTAACCTAAGACATATCAAATTTAGATTTGCATTGATTGAGAATGAGTGAAAATTAACATTGCAAGTTTTGAAATATGAACGAGCTTCTCTAGTCAGAATGTATTTCTAAGTGTAATTGATAATTTATTCCCAACCATTTGCACATTTAAATTTTGTTCTATGCTTCCTTGCATTTGGTTGTCAATTTTAGATTGATGAATAGGCAAATGAACATTGGTTGGACAAATGAGTGGAAAAGAATCAAATTAGGTTTTGAAATATGACTTAAAATATCCCGTAGTGGGATTCACATTAACAAGATGTCTTCCTAAGAATTCGTAACACTCTTTTATTCACTTTAATGTGCATTTTCCTATGATTTCAATTCTGCTTTTAAGATTGTTCTTTGCTTTCGATAGTCATAGTTGAAGTTCAGTTTGAGTTTTGATGTTTTGGTTGTTTACTTTGAGTATGTTAAAATTTATGATCTACTTTACTTCCGTTTCAACATTTACATTCTTGTTGATATAATGCTTTTCAATCTTGAGTTTTAAGTTCTTTTCAATTGGTTTCATTTCTGATTTCTTGAGAGTTTAACATAGGTTCACGAGTGATACATGTAGGTATTGGTAATTGTAGTGTAGTTTAGGTATTACTTGTTAAATTGTTCTTCATTTTAGTATGAGCATTTTATTTGCAACCTGTAGGTCTAGTTACTTGTTTTCTATTTTTTAAATTGCAACTTTTTCTCATAGATTAGAAATTCTTTTCCATGTTAATTTCATTTTTTTTTATGTTGCTCAGAATTGAAAATTAATATAGTTTTAGTTTAGATTTTTCTTTATTTTCAATTTCAGATTTAATTATTTGATTATGATACATATAGTTTTGAGTCTTGTTTCAGTTGTGTGTAAATAGTAATAGGTTTAGTTTTAATGAATTAAAGTTAGATAGCTTTTCATATAGGTTGTTGTTCATTTAGAATAGTTCAGTTTTGACATTTTCTCTTTTGATTAATTTCATTCTTTCTTTTAAACAGTTTACAGATTTTAGATTCTCTTCCCCTTTATAAATTTCATTTCTTCATTTAATTTCCCCACCTAGTTTAGATAATTAGTAAATAATACCATAACTAACTATACATTCTAAAACTTAACAAGCTGAGTCCTAGGATTGATATTTTGGTCATCCTTATGCTACATTAGTGGGGACCAAACTTTGTTCTTCCATAGGTGACTAAAAGGCAGTTTAACACCCCTCTTCTCCTTCTCTTTTCCATTTCCGTCACCCACCCTTACACCCTCCTCTTCTCTTTCTCTTTCCCATTTTCATCACCCACCCTCACCTTCCCCCCCTCTTCTTTTTCTCTTTCCCATTTCCGTCACCCACCCTTATACCCACCTCCATCTCCCCTTCTCTTCTCCTTCTCTTTCCCATTTATGTCAGCCATCCTCACACCCACAACCCCCCCCCCTCTCTTCTCCTTCTCTTTCCCATGTTTGTATATGTAAAATGTGTGTGTTGGTTTGTGAAAGAAATGAAAAAAAGAGAACTGTTAAGGCTAAGTCAGATTTGGAAATCCGTTCGGCCTTCAATGGACATGGATATTTGTTGAAGGCCTAACTTATATCCCATATCCGTTTGGCCTTCAACGGATGTCTATATCTGTCAACAGATGTTGATGTCCGTTGAAGGCTCAACAAATATTCCACTTTCGTTTATTTTTTTTAACGTTTTAATCATGATAGTTTAATTTTCACTTAAAGATAATTGTGGAATGGAGTGATGTAGAAAAAAATCTATGGTGATGAAGGAAACAACCCTTGACCTGTCCCAATCGGAGCCCATGCAAACATTGGTTAAAGATAAACAATAAGCATAATTATTTATTAAAAAATTAAAGTACAGACAACTAATTACAAATTTTTAAAACAGTTATGGTAGAACTACTACTTAAAAATATTTTATTAATAAGATTAAAATAATAATATATAAAAATATTTTATAAATATTGTAATAAATATAGTTCAATGATTTTTTAATTTAATAAACTAATAATATAAAAGTTATAAAAAAAACCTAAATCAATTTATACATAAATCTACTTACACAATTAAATTGGCTTCATATATTTGATTTGAGATTTTTTTTTTATCCTCTCTATTGTTGAAATTGTCATATCTATTTGAAGGTGATATTATCAACTCAACACTCTCACTTGACCAGTTGTTATATTTTTATATTATTTTAAGTTAAATTTAAAATTTTTGTTCTGTATTTGTTAGAATTAAAATATAAGAATACATTATTTTAGTTTTTAATAATTTTAAATTTTAATTTATAATTTTATTATTTGTACGTTTATCAAATTTTGAATGACATAAATGAAATGAAGGAATAAATATTCAATAAAAAAAATTAAAAGTCACATAACTGACTGAAATACAAAAGAATTTAGGTTTAATGTCCTTATTTTCGTCTAGAATTTCAAATAGGTCATTTTCTTATTTGGTTTCTCAATTGGGTCCTTATTTTTAAAAAAATTGAAGCAAATAAACCCCTACCATGAACTTGGACAAATGCTGTTAGACTGGTGTGTATGTGGTATGCTTACAGAAATGTTTTAAATGACCTGGCAAGTGGTAATTTAGTGACGTAGATTTTTACTTTTTTAAATTAAATAAGTTAATTAAACGAGTTGATTTTGAAAATTAAGGATTTTGTTTTGAGAGTTAGGGTTCACTTCATCCATCAATGAAGAAAGAAGAAGTTGATGGTCGTTCGATGGCGGAGAGCGTTGGCAACGGCGTTGGCTGAGAGTGTTGGCGACGGTGCTGGTAACTGGCATTGGCGGCAGAGCTGGCGTGGGTAGGTTTCCGCATCGGACCACAGTAACAACAACGGCCTTACTTCCTCCTGAGACGGTGTTGGCGGTGGTGTTGTCTTCTCTCATACGGTGGTGTTGCCTTCCGGAGTAGTATTCATATTTGTAACATTTTATTATATTAATAGATTCTTTGGGGTAACCATGAGTCAGGCCCTTTTATTTCTGGGTCTAAGCTATAGTTCGCCAATACTTGTGTGTGCCATGAGCCACTTGATCGCAATGTTTAATTTTCCGTTCTCTCATTCTTAGGTTCCACTTCATCAAAACCGAGTGATTAATATATATAACACAATTATATTAGTCTAGTTTTATATTAAAAAACTGAAATCTGAGTGTATGAAAAATATGATCTAATCTTTAAGATTGTGCTTTAAGATATATAATAGCTGAAAATATAAACAAATTGAAATTAAAATTGTGAATTGTTTTTCAAGAGTTTGCTATAAATACAGTAAGCTTATACTGTTTATTTCAGGAAGACAGAGTTGAATATGAGTTTGCCACTACTTTTGCAGTTTGCTTCTTTTTTAACAGCCTTCATTATGGAAGTACTTGAACTAAATTCTCATTCATTTGTTGACCCCAGATGCATATTTTTATACAAGTGTGAAAATTTTGGTTCTGATTTGTCTGGATGTCTCCTATATAATTTTTTTTAAATGTGCAGTATGATAGGAACAACCATGCTTGGAATGGGGTATTATACAATAATGTATGGACAAGTCAAAGGAAATGAAGAAGAGACAAGCTGTGACGATAGCTCAGATTCATTGGACAAGAAGATACCTCTTCTGCAAGAGACAAAATTTTGAAACTAGAGGCAGAGAAATTCACCTATTTTCCAGAATCTTCCTCAGTATCATATAGTTTCAAACTGATTGTGATACAAGTGTCTCACATGCTACAAATAGTTCAATTAGAATTAACTCAAACTGTATATAAATCATGAAACACGTAGCACAAAAATAAGGTGGTTGAAACCTTTGGATCATCGTTGTACAAAATATACGTTTGTGTATATGAATATAGTGTACATGTATCTCGAGTGTTACCATATTGATGAGTTTTGGAATGATGAAATTTGTTGTTATTGCTATATAAAAAAAGGCAAAGTGTAAGCGAGATTGAGAGTTTATATCAGTAGAAGTTTTGCTTTTACTGATGTAATTGCAAGGAGCCTTCTTTTAATAGAAAAAGAGAACCAAAATTATCTTTTCTACAAAAAATTTAAAAAAACTCAAAAGTTATGAATTAAACTATAATATTTTATAAAATCAAAAGCTAAAGTAAAAGTTTCATAAATCATTAGTATCAAGTTGCTGTGAGGGTAAGAGTATATGTCAATATTAACAAATTTACAATTGGCCAATTCAATCATAAATACTTTAACGTGATTTTCTAAGATAATTAGCCAATTCAATCATTAATTAGGCTAATATTTTATAAGAGACAGAATTTTGTTTTCTATAGTGATTCTTTTTCATTTAAGCAGGATTGCTTTTCATGAAATGTGTAAGAAAAATGTATAAATTTGTTTTCTTACGCAGGGAAGCCCTGTATTTAGTGGGTTAAAACATCTAACCAAAGTTCAGTTGAAAAGGCAACAAAAGTGACGTTTACACGCTCTACTGGCTTTAATACTACAGTCTCAAATTTTAGCATTGTTTTTAGTTGTGTCTTACATGATAGAAGATAAATAAGTATTAATCTTACATATGTTATGATATGCTTAAATTTAAATAGGTTAAAATCATGATGGCTTTGCAAGAAATGTTTGACATTTCTATTGCAGAGAAGTTTGGCATTATGTATGTATAAAGATATGTCACTAAGCACCAAGTGTCTAAAAACANCAGAAANGTATATTTATATACAATAACCATTTTCAAGCTTCATTGAGTTCACCAATAGAGATCTAAATAATTGAATACAACTTCTTTAATGACAGAAGGACCATTATCTAAGAGAGGCTCTGTACAAAGACAAAAGCAAAGGCAAGAAAATAGGGATATGCAAACTCAACAGCACAACAATGACACCAATTATAAGATTTATTTCGAGATTTATCTATTCTAGAAGGCAACACCACTGTGTGGGAGGAGGCAACACCACTGTCAACACCATCGGAGGAGGAAGTAAGAGCGTTGTTGTTATTGTGGTCCGATGCGGAAACCTATCCACGCCAGCACAACCGCCAATGCCCGCAGCCCGCACCGCCGCCAACACCCGCAACCAACACCGCTGCCAACGCCTGTCGCCAACGACCTCCAATCAAGAGCATCAACTTCTTCTTTCATCATTGTTGGTCGAAGTGAACCCTAATCTCTCAAAACAAAATCTTAATTTTCATAAACAATTCGTTTAATTAACTTTTTTTCAATTTATTTAATTTTAAAAAAGTAAAAATCCACGTCAGACTGAGTTAGAGTTTGCCACGTCATTTAAAATATTTCCGTCAGCATGTCACGTACACGCCAGTTTAACGGTGTTTGTCCAATTTAACGGTAAGGGTCTATTTGTTTCAATTTTTCAAAAATAAGGACCCAATTGAAAAACCGAATAAGAAAGGGACTTATTTGAGATTCTGGATGAAAAAAAGACCTATAAAGACATTAAACCAAGAATTTACATATATCTTTTATATTTGATTTAAATATAATTTTATATTTAATTTAAATGTAATTTGAACCAAAAAATAACCAACTGTTAACAAATCATTATTTAAGAAATATATTATTTTTATTTTTATTATTATAATTATAAAATTAAAATAATTTTTGTAAATTTATTGCAAAAGATTTTTATTCATTTTGTAGGTAGTTCTATAATTAAAAAGTGGTTAAATTTTAAAATTATGAAATAAAAAGAAATTAAAAACCAATTAATTAAAAAATAAAATTAATAATTATTTTAATTTTAAAAAACATTCATCAAAGAATAAAATTTAAAACATTAGAAAAAATATGTTACAACTAAATATGGGCTAAAAAAGCCCAAACCCAAAGATAAGGAGAGGCCTGCACAGTACTGCTTCTCTGGAAGAATTTCTTCTATGTAAAACCCTAAGAAAATTTTGGGCGTCGACCATGAAGCGAGTGTGGAGATTCTCTTCACACGCAACCGGTGTTCAGTTGTCACTCTTCCAATCCCATTTCAATGGATTCTCCCAACCCAAACGCATTCCCTCCTTCTCCACCGTGCTATCTTATCGCCAGCTCAACACGGTGTCAGACACGTTCTCTCACCTCATTCCATTGTTCACCGTAAATGCTTGTTCTTCAACTTCAACCAAAAAGGATCTCATCAACGACGTCACTATTCTTAAGAATGAACTAATTCGGGATTCCTCCGACTATGTTCAGGTTCAGAGCATTTTGGACTACAAGTATGACGATCTCAGTAGCCGCTACCCCAAGGGATATGTGTTCTCGGAACTTATGTATCAATTGAAATCAAATCCTTCCCTTGCTCTTCAGGTTCAATTTTTAGCAACTCAACTTGAAATCGGTTTTTGAATTTGGCTTATTGATCAATTGGACTTTTTTTTTTTGGTAAAGTTACGTTGGGTATGGAAAATCGGACTGTCATTCTTTTTTTAAAGCGTTTCTCTTTGTATTATGATCATGAAAGTATTGCTATTTTGGTTTCTTTTACTTGTGTTTTATTTTAAATCAATCCAGTTTTGTTTAGTTAATGATGGTTACCTTTTGTTGTTGTAAAACATAAATGAATAGACCGATGGTTTGGATTTTCAAACGGAGTTTGTGAAATTTAAAAATAACCTTGTTTCTTTTTGGACTGTGTTGGCAAACATTCAGGTGTTTAACTGGAGAAGGAAAAGATGTAGTGCTGAAAACCCTATGGATACGAATGAGTACGCAAAGGGTATAATAGCTGCAGGTAGATCTGGGAATGTTCATTTTGCTATTAAGCTCTTTGAGGAGGCTTCTACCAAAGGTGTCAAGACGACTAGGACTTACAATGCGCTAATGAGTGCCTTCTCGGTCAATGGTCTTGCTGATCGCTGTCAGTCCTTGTTTTGTGATCTGAAGAGGGATTTAACTTGCGATCCTTCTATTGTCACATACAACATTCTCATATCTAGTTTTGGTGGCTTGATGCTGGTTGATCACATGGAAGCAACATTCCGTGAGATTGGAAAGTTAGACCTTGCCATGAATATCAAGACTTATAATAGCTTAATTGCTGGATATATCACAGCTTGGATGTGGGATGATATGGAAAAGGTGTTTCAAATGTTGAAGTCGAGCCCTGTTCAGCCTAACATAAAAACCTACCTGCTAATGCTTCGTGGGTATGCAAATTCAGGTAACCTGGAAAAGATGGAAGAGACGTACTCCATTGTAAGGGATCATGTAAATGAACATGAAATTTCATTAATCAGAAATATGATATGTGCCTATTATAGAAGTTCGGAAGCAGATAAACTTAAGAAGATAGAGTTGCTATTGAAGTTTATTCCAGAAGAGGAGTACAAACCATGGTTAAATGTGTTGATGATTACACTCTATGCCAAGGAAGACTTGTTAGAGAAGATGGAGAATGCTCTAAATAAGGCATTTAAAGATGGAACATCTATTAAAAACATGGGTATCTTGAGATGCATAGCTGCAACTTATTATCGGTGCAATGCTGTAGAAAAGCTAGAAAATTTTGTGAGACGTGCTGAAATATCTGGGTGGAGTACCTGCCGCTCCTTATATCATTGTAAACTGGTCATGTATGGGTCACAGAAGCCCTTACATGAATTGTATCGTGTCCTTGAGAGGATGGAAAATGCCAAACTTGCTTGTACGAAGAAAACGTTATGGATAATGCACAAAGCTTACAGCAACCGTGGCCAGAGTCCCATGGTTTTGAAAACACTGGGGCTAATGTTCAAACATGGTTACGAATTTCCTTTGGACGCATTTCCATCATGAAGTATATATATCCTGGAGTGAAGATTATGTTTCTAATGACATTGTTGATACGAACTCTAAAAGTAGAACCACAACCTTCTCTAATCAGTACATGACCCTGATGTTCCAGGATCTACCATTCAAGTTGTATCTGAAACATTTTCCAGAGTTTGCCCTCTCTCTCAAAGCTGAGTCCAAATTGGTGAATTGTTTGTTTGAAACCAAGAATAAATTGTAGTAAACGATTCTGTTCAAGGGGAAACTACATTATTTATATGATGAAAATAGCTCAAATGCCAACATAAAATTTAAATGGCTGTCAAATGATTTGAATTACCTGGGAATTAGTGGGTTAAGAAGTATGAATGGACTTTTTTCCCTCCCTCTGAGATGGCTCAACTAACCCTCTTATTGCAGGCCACATTGCATTTTACTACTCTGGGAAAGAAAACGTAGTACACAGATGTTACTGAAATGCTGAAGTACACATTGATGTTACTGAAATGCTGAAATTGCTCCACAGACAAATTGATTCTGTAGGTTCTCTCTCCTAATTGTATAATTCACATTTTCTGCAATGCTCTTGATACACATTCATAGACCTGACTTTAGATAAGTGGTATTAAAAGAAGAAATAATTCTGAGTTACACATTGCATGTTGTGCTGCCACTTTAAAATAAAGTATATTAGAAAAAAATTTCATGTACGTAGTGTAAATGATAGTTGGACTATATTTGGAAGAAAAATCTATTTCATCATCCATGAGGAGCATTAACAAAACACTGTCATTTTATTATGCATAGAAGACATAAGTGGAGATGTCAAAATTGGTTCCAACCCATGAGCAAATTTGACTATCGACGGGATCGAGTTGGGTTTCCGGGTTGGGTTGGAAAAAGTTCAATTTTTTTAAATGTGAGTTAAATTGAATCTGGTTCACTTAACTCACGAGTTAAACGGGTTTCAGCAACAACCTTTTATTATTAGTTTTTTACCATTTTTTCATAAGTTTTTATTATAATTATTTACAAATTCTGAGTATGTAGATTATGATTTGATATTCATATAATTGTATATGTTCTTAATGAATTGTGTGTCTAATGTAGACTACACTGCATGTGTTTATAGCATAATACAAAATCGATCATAATAAATACACCTAATAATTAGAAATCAATCATCTTAATTTCTTAGATTATGTAACGCCTAGTTCCCTAGAAATTCTCTAAGGGACTTGGTGAACATGGCAGGCAGCCAATTGCTAGAATTGACAAAATCAGTAGTGATTTCTCTAGAGAGTACCTTTTCTATGACAAAGTGACAATCAATTTCAATGTATTTGGTTCTTTCATGGAAAACGGGTTTGATGCAATGTGAAGTATAGCTTGATTGTCACAAATAAGCCTTGTTTCATGGACGTCTCCTAGTTTTAGTTGTAGAAGTAGTTGCCTAAACCACGTAAGCTCACATGTGGTTGTTGCCATAGCACAATATTCTACTTCAGTACTAGATCTAGCAACTATATTTTGCTTCTTACTTCTCCACAGGATAAGATTTCCTTTGATAAGAACACAGTACTCAGAAGTAGATCTTCTATTGATGATGATCCTACTCAATCAGCATCAAAGTGACGAGTGATTACTGCCTTTGTCTTCATACAATAATCCTTGTCCTTGAGCATTTTTTTATGTATCAAAGAATACATGTCACAGCATCCCAATGGCTATCGCAAGGAGCATTCAAAAATTGGCTTACTAACTGCAAAAGTGATGTCATGACTACTGATAGTGAGATAGTTGAGCCTGCCTACCCGACGAGGATATCTTTTCAGGTCATTTAATGGCTCCCCCTAACCCTGAAGAAGCTTGATATTGGGATCTATAGAAGTATCACAAGGACGACAATCAAGCATTACAGTTTCAATAAGAATGTTCAGGACATACTTATGTTGATTAATGACAATTCCAGAAGCAGATTGATGAGCAACTTCAATATCTAAGGAATATTTTAGAGGACTCAGATCTTTAGTATGAAATTGTTGTGAAAGCTAGTCTTTGAGTTTTCGAATTCCAGTCTCCTCGTCACCCATGATGACAATGTCATCAATATAAACAAGGTAAATGCACTTGCCAAAAGAGAGTGAGAAACCTAATTATTAAGAATGGAGGAAGGCATGCAGTTGATAAGATAATATGTTGGTAGGGCATCTCCCCAGAAGCGAAAGGGAATATTGTGGTGAAGAAGAAGGGTACAGACAATTTCAGCCAAGTGTCGATTCTTTTTTTTGATGACACCATTCTGGTGGGGTTTTGTGAGAGCAAGATGTTTGATGGAGGATACCCTGGTAACTTAAAAGGTTGAAAATTGGGAAGACATATTCACAAGCATATTTTAATAGAGGTGCCAGATAAGATTTGATTGCTGACAGATTCAAACTCGGGTGGAAGTCCAACAAGTGTAAGAACGGTAAAAAAACTTGCCCTGTTGTTTAGCATGCTTGTCTGCATCATTAGTGAAAGGCATAAGTGATTCCAAATCAGCAATTAAGCGATCGAGCTTACCAAGATATATTTGTATATCATGATCACCGTGATAAGATTGAAAATAACATTATAAAAGGCAATGAAAATCATTGGAATATACTCTCTTGGCCTTGTTCCACACATCATAACAAGTAGTAAAAGCATGGTATTGGGGCTGCAATTTGGCATCAATAGAGAACCAGAGAATTCTAAACAAGGAGGCATCAATTTGCATCCATTAGGCTTGTTCATGGTGGGGAATGTCTTGGCTTGTTTGGTCAAGTGGTCAGCACGAACTTGACCCTGAAACCATAGGTTGACGGCAGCAGCCCAGGAGCTATAATTGGTCGTCTCGTTCAGTTTTTCACATGAGATCAGTGGGGCATTGGTAAAAGTAACAGCAGGGGAAGCCATGGTAAAATAAATACCGAAAATGGGCTAAAAAGCAATGTCGGGTGAAACACAGTTTGCCAAGTTGGAGCACGGTTGGCAAGGTTGGAGAATGGTTGGTGGAATTGGAGCACGGACGGCCAAGTAGGAGCACATGGGTTAGAGCATGACAGTTAGGAATAGGTGGCGTGTGGTGGTGCGTGCAGTGGCAGATTGAAGCAGTGCTGGTGGTCATCGGAGGAAAAGGACTCGGTGACAAAGAGAAAAAAAAAGGGCACACAGGGCCGTAGGTACTGTTCATCCGAAAAGAAAAAAAGAGAGAAACCCGATGTTGAACCTAAACTACTGATACCATATAGAATTGTAAATGTTTAATTGTGTCTAATGCAAACCACAAATGTTCTGCATGAATTGTGTCTAAGACATACCACACTGCATATATTTATAGCATAATACAAAATTAATTATAATAAATACACCTAATAATTAGAAATTAATCATTCTAATTTCCATGATTATGTAATGCCTAATTCCTTAGAAATTTGTAACAGCTGCCTTCATTCTAACAAAAATATTTGGTGAAATAAGTGAACACTTTGATTGTAGTGTTACAAAAAAAGAATAAGAGTTAATTCACTTTGATTGTACTGCAATAAATATATAACATAAATCAGAACAACAAAACATCTTTATTAAAGCATCCTTAAGTAAGTTCACTAACCCACCAATCTGTGGTAGATTGAATCAAGTTATAAAATTTGTGCTTCATCAAAAAGTGAATTGCGTAGAGTTGATTCATTTTTACTCAACCTATGAAGAGTCACCATGTGAGTCAGGTTGATTTACTTTGACATTCTTAGACATAAGCACGCCACTGTAATTGCTCATTGGCCTTATTGGTGACATGCTTAATAACACTCTCATTGACCTTATTGTGACCTGCTTATTAAAATAACACTGTTTGCTCATTGGGCTTTGTATCGCTCTCTCCTCCGGATGATACTAGGCGGTACGCAGCGGTATGATTTTTTATTTGTATCTCTATCCGTGTAGATAATTGTTTTGGAAGATATATTGGTTATGGCTAAAGAGATCAAAGCACAAGGTAGAGAGGAGTTTTTTGACCTTTTGGTTCCACCTGCAAAGGAGAGTGTTGGAATGAAATTCATTGCTTTTTGACCCCACGGTTGGTTACTTTCAACAATTAATACAGCACCACCCGAAACCTAAGGCAACAGGTCTGCCCTATTTTGCGAAGGGTGTCTAAGGTGTGGCAAATAATCCAGGTTTTGGAGTTTGAAACCAGGGCTGCCTCTAAAAGTATACTAATACCAGTTTATTTCGTACATTTACATTGGATAGATCTTAGCCTCTAGTCAAAATGTGGTAAGTTAAAAAAGTAAATTTCTTCCAATTTTCTTTGATGTCAGTTGGAACCATTTTTATCGTCATCTACTTGTTATTTCTGATCAATTGACTTGGTATGATTATTTTTTAATATTGAATTTAAATAGCCTTAGTGGTGATGTATCTTGCAACGTACTTGGAGTCTGAGTCATCATAAGTTTTGGTTTTTTTCCTGATCTCTGCATCATGGTGAGTGTTTTTAATACTTGTATTGATTTAGCTGTTGTACTCTGTATCTTATAAAAGGAAATATTTCAAATAAGTATATGATAAGTTAGAATTAAAAGTATCAATCTAAAAAGATAACAGGTAATGTGACAATTTTATTGGGTCATTGTTAAAAGAGTTTTCGATATCTAGTTTCAGTCCTTAGTCCTTGTACGTAGTGAAGTTGTAAATTTAATGCAATTGTAAAAGTAAGCCCTTCACATAAAATACTTGTTGAATTCCTTGTTTGGCAAGTATTTTATATTATCTTTACTATTCTGTTTTTGGATTTTTAATGAATAAAATCTGCTTTATATATATATATATATATATATATATATATATATATATATATATATATATATATATATATATATATATTTATGTTCCTCACTGAAGCATGTCCAAATTTGTGGTGTGAATTGTTCGGTTTAGCACAACAAAAGTTGAGTGGAACTAAATTAGAAAGCGGTTCTCTCATAGCACCGAACTTGAAAATTGATTTGTTTGAATCAAACTGTTTTAGTTCGATGAACTGGATTCTAATACAATTCACCCAATCTGAATTAAATTAGAAAATTATTTATCTAATACAAGTATTTATGTCATCTTACTTTTAATCTAATCAAATATGAACTTTAATTGAATTTGTGCTCACTGACTTGAATTGCTCGAACTCGACCATAAGTGCGATTTGATGTTTGAACTGGTTTTTCAATTTTATACCAAGAAACTACCATTAACACACACTTATAAGCTATTCTAGAAATTAATTGTATCGAACAT
This sequence comes from Vigna radiata var. radiata, assembly GCF_000741045.1. NCBI lineage: Eukaryota > Viridiplantae > Streptophyta > Magnoliopsida > Fabales > Fabaceae > Vigna > Vigna radiata. Next base: position 702,496 of record NC_028353.1, on the reverse strand, counting down.
TTTACAGATTAATAAACGAGTTTGATTGTTGAAAGGTTGATTTAAGACTAATAATTAATTTGAGTTTTCAACTTATTTTCATTTATTTTGTTAAATGTAGTAAAAAAAATGGGATAATGCTATTTAGACAACATTTTTTTAACAATATTTGAACATTGATTACGTGTTAATCTGTGATTGGTCAAAAATTACTTAATGGTAATTTTTATGATTATTATTATTGATTGTGGAGTAATTTTTTACTAATTACATATTGACATGTAATCAATGTTCAAATGTTATAAAAAAAGTTGTCTAAATATCATTATAAAAAAAAGATTTGCAAGAATAAACAACTTGAGTTCCTATTTTATAATCAAATCAAAATGAATTTTTGGATAAGGTAAATGCAAATAAACTTATATCGCTATTTTTAATCATTTCGATATATGGAGGGAATTATATCAAAACTATAATTTTGATATATTATCTAAATGAGACATATTTTATTTTTTTATTCAACAATTTTAATCTTTAGTAGAAGGAGATTATTATTATTTTTTTAACCAGCTCTTGTCTCTAGTCTAATTTTTCCACCAAATATAATTATCTAAACTATCCACTTGAAATAATATAAACATATTCTTTTACTTTTTAAGTTATTCTTTCAGAATTATATTTTTCTAAAATTATATTATTTAAATTAAAACATGTTAATATGCAATCAGGAGAACCTTTTTAACACATTCTGATTATTTTTACTTAAAATATTTGATGAAATAAATACTTGTAATGCAAACAAATAAAATAAATATTAAATACTAGATTTTAAAAGTATATTTTACATAACAGATTGAGAAAGACAATAACGGATTTTTCATTTATTAAATTTCATGACGAATAATGACTTTTAACTCTTAACCGTGTTGTTTAGAAGAAAAGGAATTATTCAGCGTCGTATAAAATGGTTTATGTTACACACAAACTATAAAATATTAGATTACGACGAGTTCAAAAATACAAACCATGAAAACTACAGAAATTATTGATACGATATAGCAACTGCCTTCTAAAAACATAACAAATATCATGAACTTGAATAGTTACATTTCCTCCATATATTTAACCATTAATTTAGATTAAACTTTCATGAATTTGTTTTTAATACTATTCCAAAAAGTTTGTAATCAATTAAAGTATTTTATATGTATATAAATCACTTTGAATAAAATCTTTACATATTTGCTTTTGTTATCATTCTAAAAGACTGTTTACCAATAAAATATATTATGTGTATATAAATTCATGTCCATATCTTGTTTTATCTAATACGAAACTTTGAATATTTCAAATAAAAATGCAAGACTAAATGAAAGTATTAAGAATCAAAAACTCAACCATAACAATGTCCATTACAAAGCACTTGTTATACGATAAACAGGGTATTTTGTGCTTGAAGTGAATGGTATAATATAAGTGAAAGTGTGAAACATACTGAAATTAAAAAGTGAGAAAGGTTAAAAAAGTAGGCTGAAGAGTATGGATAAGTGTTATAGTATTGCTCCTGCCAGGGTGTGAATATGGTTTGGTTTGGTCCACTGACCTACAACTACAATCACTCAAAGCCTATGAGTAGTAGTAGTAGTAGTATTATTATAATGGGAATATTTTGTTTTATCATTGTCGTCCAAAGCTCATTAATAATATTCAGGAAGTTCGTGTCACATTGAAAATGTTAATGAGAAGATTCTATGTGCTGCCTAAGGTGTTGAAAGCCTATAGCTTTTTTTTAATAAGAATTGTTATAACAGCAATGTTGACCCTAACACTGGTGGAGCTAACCTCAACATTTGAAATTTATCTATATCTTCTCCAGTTGTCCACTGCATCATACCATTTGGATCCCATCTTAGGACTATACAACAAAACTACTTTTGACTTTTGAGAACACAAGACACATGTCATGTTGAATCACACAGATAAACGGATTTTCATTTCTCAGGCAAAAAAAAATATTATTACTTGTCTTTTAGCACCTTTGAAAATGAAAACCTTTAAGTTTGTATTTTAAGAAAATAAGTTGGTAGTATGAGATTTAGTATAACTAAATAAAATTGGACACATCTGAATAGAAGAAGAATCATCATAATGTTGCGAACGCGCAAACTAGAAGCAATGAGTGGTTAGTTTTAATATTGTATTGAAATGAAGTTTTTGTGTCCTTAATCCTGAATAAAGAAAACTTGTTTGTTGACAATGACTCCTTCCGGTGTCGTATATGGGAATATTTTCAGGACATAAACAGCTAATTTACTAAGGACAATTAACAATAAGACATGGATTAAGCAAGATAATCAAACTGGGCAGAAAAAAGTCCATAAAAGACAGGGTTCAATGTCACTGTCGAAGCTTAGCTGTTCCCTACCACTTAGTGAGCATTAAACAGTTTAAAGCAATCCCAATAGGGTTAATTTTATTTATTTTTTAATTGGGTTTCGTGGGTTTCGAAAAGTGGTCCCTAAGAATACATCCAAAAATCCCAACCACTAAAAAAATGGGTTCCCCTCGTCAAAACAATGCCAAATTCCCGTATTTGCTGTTTTCCCAAGCTCCAAACAGACCTGATACAAGAGGCAATAAGGAGATGACAAGAATTAATCAGAGTGATGTTGAAAGATAAGAAATTTAATGATTCAAACTCCTGCCAATCATTCTTCGCGTGAAAGCTTTTCTTGTCCTTTTGGTGCTCTTAGGATTGTAGAACAAAACAACCTTCCTCTCTTCTTCTCTCCTTCCTCCTCTTCTCAACTTCATTTCCACGTTTCATCACATTCTTCCTGTCATTAACAAAACGCACAACTCTCCTTTCCACCTTCACATTTAGCATCAACTTTTTCAGACCAATCACAATGGATTAATCAATCATCAAAAAGCACACAACATATTCATCCTTTCTTTCTACTACTGGGGCATCTACTTCTTCTACTACTACCTTTTACCTCTCTATTATACTGTTGCTTATCATTCAGATGCTTCCTTTATATTTTCCAAACACACTGCCCTTTTATATCAGACAAAACTCAAAAGGCCTAACTTTACTTTTCTAGTCAAATGGACACGCCATCCTCAAATCAATTTCTGTCGCATTATCACACACCCTTCCTTCATTCCTTTCAATTCTATTTTCTTTTTTCTAATATCCCCCTACTTCCATTTTCAAAGCTATTATGCATCTCTATGCCATACATCTCCAATATCTCAATACAAACATCTCTCACACACCACAAATTCAAACAACATCAAGAGGGAAGGAGAATCCAACTAAAATGCAAAACCAAACATCCAAGACATTTTATATAACATAGGTATACTACATATAACATACAGATTCATATAACAGGAGTTCACATTTAGTAATTAGTGCTACAAGAGGAAAACATTCTCTTTTAATCAAACAAAGCGAACCAATCCTCGTCTTCTATCTTCCCTCCTGCTACCAAACTTAAAAGGTTAAAAGGGGGTGAGGCGTTGTATACGGTGGTTCCACCAAAGCCCCCAAATGAACCGAGTTCTGGTACTGCCAGAGCTGGTGCTACCTTCCAAAACCAACGAAAAGAGAACAGGAAGCAGTTGTCCGCGGATCACAGAACTCTCAAATTGACCACCATAGATGTTATGACCATAATAACTAATGCTACACAAATTTATAACTACACACACTTACTGCGAAGTAGAGAAAGAAAAGGACAAGATACAAAAGTGGGGAAAAAAAAAAAAAAGAGAAGCCAAGTAAAATGTCAAGCTTTAGCTATGTATGCCTCCTGTAGGTAAGGTAAGGTTAAGTAGTAGTAGTAGTAGTAGTAGTAGTCGTCGTCTTAGCACTAGTAGAGTATATTAACAGTCAGAATTCACGAAGTTGTTGATTTCCCTCATGAGGCAGTAGAAATGTTCATTGTTTGGCAAGAAGTAGAAGCCAATAGTGGCATCCTTGAGATAGAGAAGTTTGACCTCTTGTCCAGAATCCTCGAGACCTTTTGTATATGCCAGTTGCCAATCCTGCAGAAGATCCAAACCAGCCACGCAAACAAGACTTTTGGGGAACCTGAGTCCTGCAAGGCTTTTCCCCCTTGGTCCAAAGGGGTTGCAAGCAGGATGGTCTCTATTCTCTCCTTCAGGCAGAAATGCCCTCCAATACCAATCACGATCCTTCAACCTCACAAAGTATTTCCCATCCAACCTCAACTCTGATTCCGTCCTCTTCTCTCCTCCGAACAAAGGGTGAAGAAGAATATTCCCCAGGACCTCAATTTCTTCCTCTGCAGCCTTTACTGCCACATGATGAACAATGTTCCCACCAGAACTGTCCCCTGCCAAGTAGACATGAACCTTGGACTCCCTCCCACTTTGCAGCCACGTTCTGGACTTCACCCACTCCAATGCTGTCCATCCATCATCGTAGGCACACGGATACCGATGCTCCGGCGATCTCCGGTAGTTCACGGACACCACAGCAGCCTTGCAAATGCTCACAAGGTACCTGCAGAAGGTATCGTAGATAGCACTGTTTGCCGAGGAATGAGAGAAGCTTCCCCCATGAAAGAATATGATTACAGGAACAATTTCCGTGGTGCTCAACGGCCTCTCAAGGTCTCTGATACCCCATTGAGCCTCGTCCCCAGAGGCCGGCAAATACACCCGGTAAAACGAGCCAACGTTTCTATCAACATGATCGATTGAAAACACCCCATGAACGGGAATTGCATTGGCAGGGACTTTCCTATCAAGAAACTCTGCTAACTCACGATTGAAAGTTCCGTCGTCACGTCTGAGAAGCTTATAAGACAGCTTGAAATTCGAGATTAACACCCACGTATTCAGAGGAACAACACTCTGCAGAAAAAACAAAAAAATCAAAACATATTATATGATTGGCAGCCGTGTGAATGGTGCCCACGAGAGGGGCAGAAGGAAAAACAGAGAATCGATTGAAAAACCGGTGCAGGAGAGTGGAAACAAAGCGGTACAGTATAGTAATCCAAGTAAAGTTTTCAACTTGCCAGAACAAGATAAAAAGAGTTAGATGGAAGAAATAGAAAAGTACAAAAAAAAAACAAAAATCAGATGATCCAATAGCGGTGTCTCATCTTTCTTAACAAAAACCCCTTTAAGCTGGCAAGCCCAGAGGAGGAATAAAGCAAGAAGCGAAATGGGAAGTTCCGAAAGCGAAAAAAAGAAGTGGATAATAATTTGTAAGATAGAAGGTACGAATGGAAGAGGAGAGAGGAGGGTTACCCTAGATTCATTGAGATTGACTTGGTTACTGCCAGCCATGTCTGGTTGTCTCTCTTGTGTCTCTAAAGTGAATATGGAAAGGGGGGAACCCACAGAAAAGGCCTATGAAGCAGCAGCAGCAGCAGAAGAAGCAACGACAACAGTGATCCCCACGGTAAGCGCCCTCTGGTGCACCCTCATAATAACAACCAACGAAGAAACGAAGGATGAGAAGAACAGAGTGCAAGACGGTGTGTACTACCGCGTGCGTACCTTGCCACGTACGCACGTACGTATCAGTGTATGTTCTCTCTCAGCTCTGTGGCTCTTGCACTACCAACAACACCACACAGCACTACGACGATTGATCGATCGATTCCCAGTTGAAGGCTTTGCGGAAGAAGGTACACTAGCGTGTGTGTGTGTGATACTGAAGGGACACAGAGAGAGATAGAGAGAGAAGGGTGAGGGATAAGAAGGTGCAGAAGAAGGAAGAGAGAGAGAGAGAGAGAGAAGAGATGAGAGAGTCAAACACAAAAGAACGACGGGAATGGACGGAGACGAGAGAGACGACAAAGCGGGCGGCCAAATTAAACTGTAATATGGGACCCACCATTTTGGTATTTACTTTCCCTTTTCTTTATTCTGGATTTTCTTTTCCCTATTTTGTCTTTTCCTCCCCTTTCTCTTTTCCCCCACTGTTCACCTCTTGACAACTCCGTTTTCGCCTCGTTTACAATATGCCCTTATTATAAATAAAATTCTTTTTGCCAAAACATAAAAAATTACACCCTTCTACTTTGTTATAAAAGATAAAACAGTCCTCCATAATGTATGTTACTTTGGAGATGGTTAGAAAGTGATTTTAAGGTTTATTAGTGTGATTTTGATTTTAAGAAGAAAAGAAAAGGGAAAATAAGTGAAGGTATATTAAATGGGGTTGCATGAATAAGGTGGGGGCGAGGCTTGACCATATGGAGTGAAATTGAATTGGATATGTGAAAAAAACAAAACCTTATAGAAGACTGAAGACGTTAGGTTGTGTTTGATCTGGACATAGTTTGTTGGCGAATAAACGTATGATAATTATGATGATGTTTGGTTGGGAGTGGTGGTGGTAATAAAAGGAAGGGTAGGAGGTGTTATATTTTGAGGGAATGGAAGAGATGGGGTTGAGTTTTGTAGGCGAAAAAGTACATTTTCTATAGAGACAGTAGATCTGGAAGAGACTGGAAATAGTCAAAAACAGGCTCTGCCAATAGCCGTACCTAATGAAAAATCTGGGTAGAAAGAAAAGAGAAGAACAACTCCACAAGTAAAACGGAAGAAGGAGACAAAAGAGTTTCCCAGCGTGCGGCCGACGCCAAGGCACGTGGCGACAAAGGGTTCCCTCTCCACGCTTTTGCCAAACACACCCTCTCACCAAATTCCCCAAACTACCCTCCCCGCCACCGCTAAATCCCCAACACTGCCACCTCTTTTGTCCGCATGAATGACGCCATCTTTTTTGTCACACTCCCCTATTTTCTTTTTCAAAATATTCATTTCTTTATAATTAAATTAAATAATAATAATAATAAAAGTGAAGGAAATAGTAAAAAGTTAGGAGGGTTTTGGATTTTTGTGGTATAGAGTGAAACCGAGGCGGTTCCGTTGTTTTTATCTGTATCTATGTATGTATCTATCTCTGATAACAAGTGGCGTATTGACGTTGCTGGTGGCTGCGGGGTGGGTCCTGCTTCCCAAGTCTTTATTCTCAAAACGAGTTCGATACGATGATCAAACTGGCCTTTCGATGTGGGACACGCTTCGAGGAGACCTTCTGATCCCCTCAACACCCTTTCCTTTCTCGACACGTGTACACCTCCTTTCTTTCTCCTTCTTCCGATTAATCACATTCATTTTCGACCCTCTAATACACACAGATAGCTTTGACTTTGGACCATTTCATCTTCCTCCCACTGCTGCTAAAGGATCATTCATTACTTCCTTACATTTGGAAGCCCCACTTTTCTTTTTCCCACCTCACTCACTATTTTTATTATTATTTTTTTTTTTTTTGTCTTTTCCGTCTTTATACTACTATCCTATACTATACACTCTCTTTCTTCTTTTCATTTTTTCATTTTTTCATTTATTCATTATTTATCCTCTCAAATATATTCTTTAAATTTTACCCTATAAAACTTGGAATGATGATTTTACACAGATATTCGTATTGAATATCGTATAGAATCTATTTTGATGACGTCACCGACCATTTACAAGATTATCAATGATCATAATTCTCAATCGATCCAAACGGCATCGTACATTGTCCCTCACTTGCATAAAGATATTATTCCAAGTTAAATTACTTTAATCTAATTTACGCAAACGATTTAGCACTGAGTTTTCCTATGATTTTGGTGTTATACAAATATATTTGTCCCTCATGGTTAGAAAACACTTGTTAAAGAATGTTAATTATTTGTTATACATGGAATGCTTTCAAAATTGAAAAAAGTTAGTTAGGTCAATATATAAAAGATAAGTGAATTCAAAATTGACAAAATAACCAATATTATTTTTCTAATGTATATTATGCATAATTGACAAACTTCATTTTCCTTTTTCTTTTCAAAACAATGATTCAAATATTTGTTATATCAAACATGAAAAAAATTTATTATTATTCTTTTCATAAATTAAACAATTTAATTTGAAAGAATGTAAATATTATTTGAAATAACGTATATATAGATACGTGAAAATTTAATTATCTAATAATGTCTCTTAAACTGGATAAGTTGACTTCAACTCTTCTCACTAATAGTTGAGAATTGTAAAATTAATTTGGTAGGTCTTTTAGGGTAGGGAAAATTATAAATTCAATTTTTTTAATTAAAAAAATACTAACAACTTAGATTTGAAAATACAGTTAATACCTTAATTAAGCAGGTTTGATTTTCTTAGTTAGACTTTTGCATATAAAATAATATTGAAAGAAATTATCTTTATAAGAGTGTTAATGTAAATGAAGTCGAATTAATTTAAATTTGTTTTTGTTGCAATTTTTAAATATTCAAAATGTTAGAAAAGAAAGAACGTGACGTAAGAATAAAGTAAACGCTGTGGTTGCAAAGAAATTTCGCACCAGAGATAATGAGGACATACTGGTAATCTTCCAACCATGAAACATACAAGAAGGAGAATTCAAAATTTCCAAACTTTTTTTGAACAATTTCTCTTTTCACTTTTATAAAAATTTATAACATGTTAATTTTATTACTGTTATATTGTTTAATATAATTTGATACCGGATTCAATTACTATAAAAAAAAAAGTTTAAATATGTCTTTTGATCCTCATATTTGTACTCAATTCTTAACTGAGTCCTCATATTTTTTTTTTGTCCCAATTGAGTCCAAATACTTATTAAATTGAAGCAATTAAACCCTCTCCGTTAATTTTAAACTAACGCCGTTTGCAAATGTGATTACGTGGATATAAACATTAATAAGTCATTTATATTCATTCAATTACGTAGCAATTAAACCTTCTTCTTCCTTTCCTTCGTTAATCTGTTAAGGTCTTGAGTACAATGAAACCATGAAAACTCTTTCTGCTTTTAATCCACTCCAAAAACCATTCCCTCTGCTTTCAAGCTCATCACCAGAGAAACACAACAGAAAAAGGAAAACACCAAAACCACCCCATTAGAACCTCCACCCCAACTCACGCATCACACCATCATCATCTTTAACCTGCACTGCACAAAACCACAGAAACAAAATCCAATCACAAAGAACAAAGACCAATTTCCAACACCCAACACACACTTATCATTCCCAATCTCAATACACAAAACATCAAACAATAGAAGAAACTAATTAATAAGTGGCATTCAAAAATGAGAAGAGGGGAAAACAGATTTAGTTCCCCGACACCGGCGACGGTGCTACTGGAGGCGCCTGGAGTTTGAGAGAAAAGAAAGAATAGAGAGGGAAGAGAATGACGCTGGTGGTGCCGGTGGGGAAGCGCCTCCAGCAAGGACAGTGGCGAACGGTGGAGTTGGCGACGGCTTGGGCTGCAGCTCCGGTGACGCTTGGAGTCGCCGACGACGCCATAGCCTGCGACGGCTGGTGCATTCTCGAACAGGGGGAGTTCCTCCCTCGCGCGCAGAGAAGAAGATGAACGATGGTGGTCAGGCGCCACCCACGGTGGGTCTTCCGGCATAGGCACTGGCGACGCAGTGGATGGCGTCTCTTGGTGGCCGTTCGGTTTGAGGCTGAGGCAGAGTGGGTGCGTGAAGTGGCGGAGGTGATTTACCCTAGGGTTTTGCTCAGAGGAAGAGACCTGTGTCTCTTAGATGCTGAACGCAAAAATGTTGAAATGAGAGGGAGAGCTTGAGGACCCCTAATTTTCTGCTGTAGAGTCTTGGGCCTGACCCTTATGCCATCTTCATGGAATTTCCTCCAATTCACGCTTTCTCGGTACAATCTTCAAGTACAGTGGTGGTGTTGTTGGCCTTCTTTGGGAAGCCTAGGAGAACCCTGGTGGTGAAGGGAAGAAAGATCACAGGAGAGATTTTTGAGAAATGAAAAGCTGACCAGTGAACACTCCAGAAAAAAAAAGAAATTTACGTGGAATTAAATTTAATACACGTCAACTTAAATAAATCACAACTCAACATTTATAAACGACGTTAGTTCAAAATTAACGGAGAGGATTTAATTGTTTCAATTTAACAAGTATTTGGATTCAATTGGGAAAAAAAAAATATGAGGACCCAGTTGAGAATTGAATACAAATACGAGGACTAAAAGACATATTTAACCTAAAAAAATGAACAATCCAATTCTTAAAAATAGTTATACACTTATGTAATTAAAAAATTATAAAATTAAATTTAATTTGATAGAGAGAAACATATATATATGAGTAATAATCAAAGATTAAAAATTAAAAAACAAACATAAATTAATATTCATTAAATGTAAAAGGCTCTCATCTAATAAAGATATTAAAAACATATTTTAATATCTGTTAAAGACAAGTTTTAATTGTATTTACTTAAGTTCTGATGGGCAAGAAATTGGTATTTACTAATAAGTGCACTTTCTATAGAAACTATAAATTATTGTGTGATTTAATTACCGAAAGAAAATACTATGGGTCCTTCCTAATTAATATGTGAGCTGTAAATATCAGTGGTAGTTTTCATCCAGATTAATGACATGTCCCAATGCATTAATCATTAATTAATACTTCCTTTCGAGCTATCTGTCATGTAAGATTTTATTCTTTCAAGACTTTAACTGCAATCATAATAAAACACTGTCTTTAATTAAAACAGCGAGAGTATAATTATGAAGCGGTTAATTATTTGAAATAATAAATAAGACATGATGATTGATTATTTGAAAATAAGAAATATTTGAAAATAAACGAAAAGAGAATAATTTAGGTAAAAATACAAATCTAGGTTAATTTATTTTCCATGGATCTGCATGTCATCTTAAATTAATTATCAAAATGGATAAGTGGTATATTGTGAAGAAGTCGTGAAATATATATTCGATTTCTTAATAATATTGAAGTCGTATTAGGTTCAACGATTTTTATAAAATTAAAATTAATTAATTAGGAATTAATTTTAACATAAAGTCATCATAAAATAAGATGATTTATATGCAAAATAATCTTTAAGTAAAGTCATGTTTAGGGTTGTTGACTTTAATTCGTTGAAGTTGTGATAACTTTTGATAACTTATGTTAAAATAATTTGTTGAATTAAAGTCGTATATAGAGTTTGGGACTTCAATTTAAATCCAAAGTCATAATACATGCTAGTAATTTAAATTTAAATTCAAATTCCATTAAAGTCATGAGATTGACGAATTCAGTTTAAGAGTTGAAGTCGTGCATTTATATGACGATTTCAGTTTAGTCCATTTTGACTTGGCTAAAAAGATTTTACGGTTGTATAAGTTCATTTTGGCACACTATTTTCATTATTTTTCATCTTTGTGGTGTATGCTTTTAGATAAAATTAGAAAGTAAAGTTCTTGATTTTGAATGTTAGAAGATAATATGTGTATAGTATGACATTTCGCAGGACCAATGTGTATTGGCCCAGTAATCTAGCAAATAATCAAAGGATAATAAAAAATATCTAATTAAAGATATTGATAAGCAGGTTATAAACAACTAATCAAATTGTTATGTAAGTTTGTTTATATTTTATTCTATTTATATTTATTTGGGCTTGTGTCAGTTTAAGATCCATGAGACAACTTATAAATAGAAAGCCAGGGCCAAAAGCCAAGTACACTCAATTCACACTCTAATATGTTCTACTCACATTCAACTTATACTCTCAAATACTCAAATAGTGATAATCATTCACTAAACGTTCAATCAAGAGCCGAGACTCTTCAATACACGCCTAACTTGCAGGTACCTCCCCCTCTCCACCAGGAAGGCAACCGAGCGGTCAAAGCCTGAAGATCACCGAACGGCCAAGATTACAGGCCATCAAGCGACCCAAGTGAAAAGAATATAATCAGAGAATCCAATTCAAGCATCGGAAAGCGGTAAAACCACATCAAAACAGGTTAGTTTTTCGATCCTACAAATCTACACTGAAACAATATGTAAATAAAAATTATAGAAAAATTAAATGAAAAAGTAAGATATCTATTAATGACTGAAATTATAAGTAATTAGCATATCATCAAGATTTTTTATATGGACAATTATTTTATTGCACCCTTCATTTCGATAATAAGAGCACTTTATAGGTTTGTTAGGGGTTGGCTTACCCATTTACGGTTAATTGTTGGTCTTCTTGATTGATGATGTCTCATAGTAGGGTCAAGTATGAAATGTGGTCCAGTGTAAGTAGACCAACAATCTTCATTTTGAGTTGGATGAAATTGAACCTCATAAGCCTTGAAGATATTGTAAAGGTTGTACACAGGTGTAAGAAATGTTGATATTTGTAGATGACAAAAAGAATAACCGCAAACACATGAGGACAAGGCAACTGAAGAGCTTGGAACTCACCACAATCACACCCTCATTCCTTTAATTTAATAGTGTATGACATAAGGTGGCGTCCTCGTTGTGGAGTGGCGATCTATTAAACATCAAATTCTGAATTTTGGCGATCGAATCTTTGTATATGCCACATTGCGTATTGCATTTCATTTTCTTTTAAATAGCAATAATATCTTTAGGATATGGATGTCCTCCTCAAAGGATGCACTCAATCTTTGTCCCTTGTTCAACAAACCATGATATTGTTATTTCAAATGTCACCTTTACTAAACCATAATTTGGTAAGGATCGTGTGACCTTTAATATTGAATTCATGCATTCAGCTAGGTTTGTTGTTATGTGGTTGTCACATGCCCGAGTCCATTTTTCTAGTGGGATTTGATTAATCTAAGACACTGTTTGGTGGAATTTTGATCTCATAGCCATTAACTTTGCATGTAGAGTGGATTGTTTCATCTTAAACCCTGCTAAAGCTAACAATTAGGAATTTTCATATTTAGTCATTTGTAAAGTAAATGTGGAAAATGATTTAACATACCCATGTTTACTAGATGTCACTTAAGCTCAATATTTGTGATCCTCTTATTGAAATTTGAGGTGATATTTTTTATCCAATAAACTGAGATACAACCATCTTCTTCTCAATGAACTTATAGTGATTGTAAAGCTAACAATATGGTTTTAAATTTGTTAGTTATGAGGCATAAATTTGATTGTGGTGTGACATATTCTAGTAACAATTGGAAGAACTATATCATAGCATCCTTGTTTTCTACTTCAACAATAGCAAATGCTAATGGAAATGTGTTTTTATTTCCATCTTGATCAATGATAGTCACTAAAGAGTCGTGATATCTTCCAGTTAGGAAAGTCCCATCAATTTGGACTATAAGCTTGCAAGAATTTAACACCTATATATGCAAGGCTTGAAAAACCAAAAGACACATTGTAATATATGTCGAGAGTCGTCTTTGACACGGGGATGACTGACATATTCCATAATTGTGCCACAATTTGTTTGTTACACATCTTACAACCATTGTAGAGGATCATTATATGATTCTTCCCAATCCCCAAAATTATGGCTAATGCTTTCCGTTTATCTATCCACAATTTGTTTGTTACACATCTTACAACCATAGTTGATGGAATAATTGTGTCAATTTTTAATTTTAGTTATTAAAAATTTAATTAAGATAGATGGATTTACAACCATCGACTTTACCATAATTGAAGCTATTTGGTTTAAGTTTAAATTTACATGGTTAGTAGTAAGAGTGATAGACAAGCAAGTGTGATGAGCATGATTTTTTTTATTTCCCACTGCTGCTGGATTTCGCTAAACGGTGCCTGGATGCACCATTGACAACCTTGGTCATAATGAATGCATCAATTAATGTACTCGTCAGACTTTGATTCCAGTACAATAAATTAGTATCTTTTGTCAATGTGGTATTGCTTGATGGCATCTACAATTGAATCTTTTGAATTAAAACACATTATTTCTGAAAGCTTGAATTGAATGTTTCAAATAGCTTAATTAAATGAATGATGTTGTGAGTTACGTGGTGCTTATGAACCTTTGGCGTCGCCATGGCCTAAATCATCACTAAATTTAGCTAGTAAATCCCTAATAATTGGCTTATCCTTAGAAGTTGCTAGGTTTGGTGATGTACTTCATTTTCCAGATATGGACATAAACTTTAATTTACTTAATGTCTTAGTGGAGTGGTGAAGAACTCAGACTCACACCTTCGATCTTTCATTGGGAAAGGTGAGAATGTCTCTAAAAGATGTGGCATTACTTTTAGGTATACCTATTGATGAAGAAGCAGTGACTAGAGTGACTAGTGAGGAGTTGTTGGACCATTGCAGACAATTATTGGGTTTAGTTCCATATCCACTTCTTGTAAAAGGAACACAATAAAATTGTCTTGGTTGAATGACAACTTCTAAGACCTACCATATGACACAATTGACGAAATTATCGCTCAATTTGCTCTTGGAAATATTTTGGCACTTATTTGCAATATACTAATGCCAAATACATCATGCAGTAGAGTTCATCTGATGTATCTTCTGTCGCTAAAAGATTTAAATTCAGTTTCAAATTATAATTAAGGCTCAATGGTTTTGGCATGCATATATCGTGCTTTAGACCATGGAGTCAAAACTATCAAAGAAAACATTGGAGGGTGCATCCTTCTATTGTAGTTTTGAGCATGGAAACACATTAAGGCAATTCATGCATCAATTAACCCTTTAATAGCCAAAAAGATTGTCAAGGGAGTTGGCTTTCCACTTGTCAAGAGGTGGGGTTCTGCACATACACTCAAACAAATCATCATACCAACATAGTGTGAGTCATAAGGAAACTATTAGATGACTTAAAGCCCAAAAAGGTTCTCAGTCAAATTTTTCTTATAATCCTTTAAAAATATTTTCATCTAATTTGTTGAAATTTATTGCAGTTCCTCTAGACTCTTTATACCACGAACTAAGTTACTCCATTGATTAATGTTAAGGTTTAAGGTTTATAATCCTTTTATTTTTCTTGTCACAATTGAATTACACCATATTGATAGGGTTATGTCCCAATTTTGCTTCAGACACATTATTCTCGTTGAATCTTTGAATTTACATCACCTTCATAAGGAAGATATGAGATGGAAATGAGACAGATGCTGGTCCGAGTATCACCAGAGGTGGATAGCTTATTGGAATAACCTACCACTCAACTCATTCAAGGTACTTTGTTCATGGGTAATGGCCATTTGCATGACATTATGCCTTATGTGCAAGGGTACCTTAGTCGTACAATCTGCTACATATCGCTTCCTAAACTGACTTTTGATAATGATGTAATTTTAACTTCTAAAAGATTAACTCTTGTACTTCTTTTCTTTAATTTCCATTCTCTTCCCACAATATGATATTCCACCAAAGCCTCAACGTCAATATCAAGATATTACATCTTCCTATACAATCAAGAAATATTCACTAAAAATCAAAGTTATGAAATTTCTTTGAAATCTTTCTAACAATTTTAGCTCAACATTTTTCTAAAATTTCATTAACATTGAAGTCTCCAATGCAGGTCATGACTTTAGTTGAATCATTTTAAAGTTAAAGTCAGCAACCAGTGCCACAAATTTAGTTCAACAATTTTTGCATACAAGTCACCAGCATGTAGCACGACTCTAGTTGAAATTAAATTTAGGTTTAAGTCCCCCACCCTAGGTACAAATTCAATTAGTAGAAGTTGTCAAATGTTGATACAAATTCTATTGAACATTACTTTTAACAGAAGTTGTCAAAAGTTTTCACAACTTTAGTGAAATTGAATTTAGGTTGAAGTCGCTAAATCTACATACAACTTTACTTGAATGTGATTTTAAACCGAAATTATCTTATCCTCTAATGACTTTGGTTTAAGGTTAATTAAGTTTAATTCTCCCAATAATTAATTTAAAGTGAGACTTATATATGTAATTTCAAAAATAATTTAATCCAAAATTATATTTTTATCATAATTTTGTAGTGGTTTGATCTTCTAATAAGAAATATCTTGACATGATTTGTCATAGAAAGAAAAATTGTAGTGAAATGAATTTAATTTTTCTGTTGTTCGATTTATAATTATGAATATTAATTTTAATATTTAGAAGGAAGATATGAAAGGGAGATGAAACAAATGTTGGCCCGAGTATCCCCAGAGGTGATAATTAATTAAAAGGATCGACACACTCGACTCATTTAAGATACCTTGTTTACGGGTAATAATCATTTGTGTGACATCACACCTTATATGCAATGGTACATTAATTGTACAATCCACTACATATTGCCTCTCAAATCGACTTCTAATAACAATGTAATTTTAGCTTCTAAAAGATTGATTCATTTACTTTTTTATTTTATTTGATCTTCTAATAAAAAATGTTTTAACATGATTTATGAGAAAGGAAAAAGTATAGTGGAAGTGAATTTGAATTGTTTTGTTGTTGAGTTTATTACTATGAATATTAATTTTAGTATTTTAAAATATATTAAGAAAGTAAGTTAAGAAAATGAGGAAATAGTTTAGTGATAAAAGAGGAAGGAAATGGGAAATGGGAAATGGTTAGGCAATTATGTGAGTAAGTAGATTTGAAAGAGTAAAAGAGAGAAAAGCATTAAGTATGAAAAGTATAGTAGACAAAGATGCGAGTAGGGGAGAGAAAAAGTACTTGTGTTCCACCTCAAAGAAGAAAAGGTAAGCATTTTGGCTATTTTACTGCTCAGAAATATTCATTCTATTTTAGAAAGAAGATTTATTTCCATTAGGGGAGAAGAGTGGGAACAACACACGCTGAGATGGATACATGTCTAAAGAGGTAAAATCATTGTTTATATATAAATAAGATGATGTTTATTTAATAATAATAATAAAAAAAAAAAGAAAAAAGAAAAGAGAGAGAATAGCGTTGTGCATTTAAGTCTTTGGCTGTATCTGTTGTCCTAACATAGAAGCGGTGGATAAGCATGTGCCACACACACACACATTATTCCAAACATATTTGCCGTGTTGTTTACTACTTCCTTGTTTCTTTCCTCTGCTTCCTTTTCCTTTTCCTCTTTTTTCGTCTCTCTTTCTCACTCTGCATTCAATGCCCCATTTGCCCATTTGTTTCTTTTTGGCTACTCTCTCTCTTCTTTGTTTTTCTCTTCTTTTTTATTCCCTCATTTTTAATAACATAAATCAAAGTTTCTGCGTCGATAACGTGCGGGCCACCTTCGACTTTGGCCTTTTCTGCGTTAGGTCAACAACTAGGAAAACCTTTCGGCCTCTTCTGCCCATTGCCGATATCCCACCAAATGGAGAACAATTCATTTATGTCTCTGTCTCTGTTCCTTCCTCACTTTCTATTCTACTCCCACTAATTTCCATCCTCAAGTACCACATCGATACTAATCAACCAATTTTCCTTCCCTCTTTCATTTATAATATACAACCCTACGTCACTAATACTAAGAAATTTAACAATTTTGCTTATCATTATTATATGCTTCTTTAATCTAAAACAGGGATTAGATTATTGGAATGGATTCTTAATTTAACATGCTCAAGTACCTAACTAATGTACTTAAAATAATCATTGAGAACATTTTTTTTTTTTTGAATTTAATCTTTAAATAAAGGTATGGAGTTCAAATACTATGAATGAAAAACTTAGCCTGAGAAAGAGATGGCTCAACAAAAATAGTTAATTAAAATTTTATATTCGCGAATACTCTACACCAAATCAATGTAATGAGAAAAAAAAAATATTTATTTATTTATTTTTTGATAATTTAATAATGTCATAAGATTGTACAAAGCATTGCCTTTATTTAGGGACCCCTTTAAGTCCACTAGGGCTGCTTTTTCTTCATGAAGATGAAGGATGCTGCTACATGCAATGAATGCAGAGTTTTTAAGCTTAATTTCGTCATCACATCTTTATGGATGGATGTTACTAAATAATATTCTTAATATGTTTATTAAAAAAATATTGGTGTGTATTTATTATTTACATAATTACTTTATCAATGTTTATAAAACACTCGTTAAAAATATTCTTTGAAACATTAGTAAGAACAATGTTCTTGGATAAAAAACACCGAACTTGGTTCAATGCATTTAGGTCAATATTCTGTCGATAAATTTCAAAGATTCTTCCTTGACCAAAAGTAAAAATTAATCTTCTTTTCTCGTAAAAGTTTGGAGATGAATCAGTGTACCTTCATTTAAAAATTAAACATGTGTCTAGTAACAATTTCAACACGTAGCAAAGAAAGAAAGAGCTGTACATGATTTGGTCATAACCAAATTTTGAATTTTTTTTTAATTTATGATTTCTGATAATATAACTGAGAAAAATAAATAAATATTAGTTTTATTTTTCAATTTAAGACAGATTTCGGTCCTTGCAATCTTTAGTCATCTGTTTTTATCTTTATTGTACATTTTTTTCTTAAAAATAACTATTTTGATAATTTTGAAGTATTTGTGGAATTATATACATGCAAATTTTAAAATAACTTATTACCATTATAATTTTATTTGCTTGTATATTTCATTTATAAATAATATGACGGAAGGCAAATTTGTTTCACGAGACTTTTGAAGAATTTTGAGAATAGAAAAACAAAAAAAAAAATTATTCTTGCGTTTGTTAAAAAATAATAAAAAATATTCCAAGATATATTTTATTCTTATGGAGGTTATTCTTTTTTATCTATTCATATTATATTTTCAGGAGAAGGGGGGGAGTTGCATTCCTGAGAAGTCATTTTCTAACTTCACTACAATTTTCATTTTACTTTTTCTTTTTAATAATTTTAAATTTAAAAAGTATTTTTCAAAATATAAAAAATGAACTAAACATGCTTTTAGATATATCTAGAAATGGTATTCTTGATTATATTCTTTTAGGACATCATGTACCTTAGAATATTTTCGTGAACTTTGTGAAACGTTGTGCTTGTACTATAGTGGGTTCGATTTCGGGCTAAGAGAAATTCGGATTCAAGTTGGAACAACTTAGGCTACTTCTTAATTCAATCCCATTTTTCTGCGTGCACCTGTCTAAACACAAATATCCCATTTTACCCTTCAGTCAATATGGTCATGCTAAAAGAAATACCACAAGAAAAGTTGTTGGGCTTAAAACAAGGCCCAATGAACCAAACTAGCAAAAGAGGGGTGTCGCTCCCTCTACCTCCACCACTACTCCCTGCAGCTCCCCAAATTTCTTCAAAAATTTTTTAATTATAAATATATCCATTTTTATTTTACACAGCTGCACCCCCTTCCAACACCTTTCCGGTTATTCTGAGAACCCAAGAAAGCTCCTCCACATCAATCTTCCCAGGTTCCACTTTCACCTGTTTCGAAAATGTATTATGCACATAAATCCTAAGCGTTCTAATAACACAGCGAGGATTTCTCAAATTCTCCTGCACATCAATTTTCTTCCTAACCAAAACAGAATCTGTGGGTCTCAAGTTCAAAGAACCCGTGTGGTGGCTGATTGTCGTCCAGAACAACCCGAAGGAACCTGAGAAAGACACGAACACAGATCTGTGGGTGCCATAGGAGAACGCAACATCAACACCCAAAAACCGACAGAAACTTGCAAGAGAGAACCAGTGAACAATTACTCAGGTGCGTTCTGCATAAATAGTCTCTAGAAACAAACAAATTCGTTGCTCTTGTTTTCTTTTTACTTTCTTTTCTGCTGTTCGACTGAGTTCGCTGAATGGACTCTTATCTCGGCGATTTTACACGAGCTTGAGCGAGTTTTCTCGACTTCACACGAACCTACTCAAAAGCGATTATAGGTGCGAGTTAACTAGCTTCGGGGCGTGGAACGAAAACTCGTCCAATTTCACGAGTTTACTCGCGATTTTTTATAAATTACTAAATATATTTAAGGACTTACGGACCCTGGTCACGCTAAAGAGGAAAGCTTAGAAATTACAAATTGTACAGTGTTCTCGGGATAATCTTCATTGTTAATGGTTAAGATTGGTGTCTTAAACTATTGCTGTGTTTGCTTTTATTTCCTATGCATAGCAGCATCAAGTTCTCTCTTGAATGCCTTTATACTCATTTATAAATCTAGTGTCGTAATAGAGTTTGAGTTTGCTTTCAGCGTTTCTAAACTGAATGTTGGTTACATTCTGCAGTTGCGGCATGCTTTGTGGACTAGTCATACCATATTGAAATTAAACATTTTAAACATAAATGCAAACCTGTAATTATTTTAGATAACATACCCATGGTGGTCTTGTAATGCATTTAATTTTATATTATATATAGTCATGGTATACATTAGCGCTTGAGATGGAGAACTTTAGTTTTAATGTTGTGGCAAAGATCAGGTTTAGTCATAGTCTTTGTCCAGCATGATAATCTTTGTAATATATCCATTTACTAAGAATTAGAAACATTATAACGCTGATGAATAAGTTTGACTCCAAAATTTTGACGATGGTCTATTTTAAGTTGTTTTTCCAGTATTAACGAAGAATTGACCTTGTATTCTGACTGCAACTTAATATTTGAAGGAAACTGTTCATTTTTAATCTTTGAGGCATAACCTTGTGTTTTCTTTTAAATATACTAGACAATATGCTAGCATAAAAACTGCATAATATGATGTGCCTTTTTAAAAAAAATCTAAGTTGTTGATTCAGTTTGAAACATAAGTGATATTGTATAGCATCTGTACATCATGATAGAAAAATCTGCATTGTAAGTTCAAATTTTCTCTCTCTTTTCAATCCAAGCAAGGCCTTAGTTAATATTTGCGTGACATAACTAGAACAAATACCAATGGTTAAAATTAAGGATGATTTAATGTTAATGTTGAATTCACAAAGTAGCAAATTTAGAGTTAAGCCTGCAGAAGATAGGCAGAGTATAAGTAGATCTGTGCCATACCATAA
The DNA here is from genome assembly GCF_000741045.1 of Vigna radiata var. radiata. Lineage (NCBI taxonomy): Eukaryota > Viridiplantae > Streptophyta > Magnoliopsida > Fabales > Fabaceae > Vigna > Vigna radiata. Next base: position 681,727 of record NC_028353.1, on the reverse strand, counting down.
CCTTATCTGGTTACATGGATCATTCAACTCTATTGAGTTCAATGACCAAATTTTCAAGGATATCATCCATGATATAACCCTTTTCAATAATTTCCTATTTGCATAAGAATTGGGCCATACCTGGCCCCCAACAAATATATTATACTTTAGCCTAATATTGTAATATACTACCCACGCCTCTCCTTCAGTCCCACTGTCGAGTCATTGTTCACCGCAGCTAGCTGCTTCCAATCACTACCACTCCTGCATCCCGTTACTGCCGTTGCCACTGCAAGTCTTTTTCTTTTTTCAAATTATTTTTGTTAAGTGCCAGCTGACTTCCTAATATATTATTCTTCTTTTCCACTTCATAAAGGATTTTTGGGGTTTTTGATGTTCTGATATGGATACCACTGGTCTGGTCCTTCTATCCTTTTTTACCCAGTTAGAAACAATGCAATTTACTATCTCAATTGGTGTTTACAGTGGTCTGTTTTGCTCAAAGACTAGATCACCTTAACTAACTTTTTATCATCTTTTTCCCATCTAGTGTCACTCTAATATCTCCTTATATACAATTATTCATTAATCTCATCGACAAGTAGCATGCATTTAGGGGTGATCTTTTGTATGTCCTTGGTAGTACATTCAAGACTACTTGTAAAATCATTGTTTAAGAATAGTTCTTACAAATTTAGCAGATCAGATTAAATCCTCTGTAGTTTTCTGATGCAGAAAAAGGATTAAAAGAAACTCTACAGGACAAATAATAGAAGAACATAAAATTGCAAATTCATTGGATCGGAAGGATCATTTGTAAAGGTTTAGCAGAAGAATATTGTTGGGAAGTAGATAGCCAAATCACCTAATTCATAATCCCGATTAAGTTTCATGGAAGAAGAGCATCAATATTCTGAAAGTAGTGAAGAACTACAGACCCAGAAACCAGATGGAGAAGATCAACAGTTGCAGCATCGGTACCAAATACCTGGAGCTGAAGAGAAACTAGTATTACAATTTATGGATTCAGTGCATAACTACTTATCTCTCTTTGATACAGTGTCCTCCACACTTCGACAGGTAAAAGTGAAACGCATTCAATACAAGAAATGGATGACATCTTTGGATATGTATAAATTTCTGGTTTACCAATAGCTTTGAATTTAATTTTCTGACCTATCAGCTAGTAACTATAGTTGAACCTTGTAACCATTTTTAATATGTTAGCAGGGATGGTTTGACTTGGCAAGTGCTCGGCATTCCATGGGTGCTGCTCGTATTAATAGTTCTTTATTGGACCTGAAATTCCATTTAGCTGCCACAACATTGAAGATAACCAACCATGATGGTAAAAATTTTATGCTAAAGGAGATGATTGCTAGTTGCGACTGCTTGATTCTACCGTGCTTTCATTTTCATTTTTATGAAGCCTTTCTATAACATGTTTCTTATTAATTTAGATGGAACCTTTGTTTTAATATAAGAACACCTCTCAACAGGTACACAACCATGCTTCATGTTGCGTAAATGGGTATCCTCCGAAGAAGAGAGTACTAACGAGTTAGAAGACGAGAATGTCCAGCCACAAGATAGTAGTAGTGTGAAATCTTCCGGTATGTTTTCCCTCTCCCAATGCATCAAATAACGGTTCTTTTATTTAATGTGTTATTTGATTCTCATTTTGTTATATGTTTGGTGTACGAACTGCTGAGGTAATCATGACTAAGAATTTGTCAGGACTTGCAGCAGATAATGCTGACGTAAGTATTCTAAAAACGTTAAACATCCTCTCATTAACATATATTAAGCATTACAAGTAGAATTGAATTTGATCTCTAATGTAGTTGCTATCATGAAATACGGTGAATAAATTTTAGAATTTTCATAGCAGTAGTTCCTGAACTGTCAATTGAGCTACTGTACAAATCTTGTTAGTGTTTTTTATAGATTGAAAAGGAGAGATCCAAGTCCTTATCAGTTTTTGGAGTTTTAATTTCGCCAAAGCTTCGAGCCTCCCAGCTATCATTTGAGAAAGGTGAATAACAGGACTAAAGATCTTAATTCCACTATCTTTGCAAATGTGATTTTAGTCATCTGTCTGTGCTATACTTGTCATCCAAGAGATAATCACATTCTGTCAATTGAATTTCTTTGCAGCACTAGAGACACTCGTAGAAATAGCTAATATGCAATCGTCATTGTTATATTCTTTTCACCAACTTCAGAATGTGGAAGATACCAAAGAATGANAAGTACCATACCAGCTCCTTGTGGTACGTTTATATAACCTTATTGCTCTCTGTTTCTCTTTTACTCCTGGTATTGGGGATTTTTTTTTTCTTTTCAATTGCATATCAAGACTATAGTATTTTATTTGTGTGGACAAGTCAGATATTATTTTAGTAATATAAATCACGAACAAATATGAAAACAAATTTGTGGGATATATTTGGGTAAAATTACACTTCAGTTCCTCCCCAAGGCTTGTGATAATTTCAAAATTAGTGTTTTCTATTAGAACCGGATGTGCCAGTTATATAACACCGGGTGTTTTTATTTGAAATGTGAATGTTCTGACAGGTCTATATGGTGTTAGCCTTATCTAAGAAATTACTGCGGTTTGGACAAACTGAAATTATCATAAGGGAATAACATTATTTTCCTATATAAATTCTGTTCATTGGGAACCAAAAGCTTTTTACTTTTGGAGATGATTTTCTTTCCCCACTTTGTGATTACTTTCTTACACAGGCTACTGCTGAAATGCATCGCATTTGGAAATATTATTTCAGTATTGGGAATCCAGCATTCGCTGGTTTGTTGTTCAATTTATTGATGTATCAGAAGACAGTGAACAGTTCCCTCATTTTGCTGCATATATTCTAACATTGGTTAATGGTTGGTTACACATACGAAGAGGGAAGGGAAAACTGGTGTACAAACAGTTTAGGTTGAATGATTAATTTACTAATGGAAAATATTGTCATTTTATAGAAACCCTATAGAGTGCTTATGAGTTTATCTGTATAATTTGTTTTTCGGGGGACATAATAATCGATCGAAAATTATTTTAAATGATTTTAGAGATAGTTTATGTAAAATGCTAACAACTTTATCACATATAACTATTAACTATCCATGATTGAATGTTGGTGCATGTAATACCTTTGTCATGCTTCAAAATATAAATTCACATTTTCTGCTAGTGATCGGGGAATTAAAACGATTTATAACAGTGAGAAAATAAAATATTTACAATTTGATGCTTTAATTGTTAAGGAGCATTGCTGTAATTCTTCTTTTGTTAAGCAAAATTTCACAAATTTTCTTATTGAAAGGATATAATTGAATACAAAGTTAAACCCAATGGAAAAATAGATTATGCCACCTAATATAAAATATTTGTATATGGTTATTCAATTATAGACTCTATATAAGTTTGTTTTGTATTAGAAAGTGTATTTTTTGAATGGATGAATATTGATTGGGTTTTTTTTTTTTTTTTTTTTTTAATGTTATCAATCTTTACGATGAAACTTTCGGCTTATCAACATAGTTAATTAAAATTTAACATGCATACAATTTTGTCAATCCACGCCTAATAACAAAACTAAACTTTGTAGCTTTAAAAAGTTACCTAAATTACCAAAATTAAGAAANACGAAGAGCAATCAAATCAAGTTGTAGATATGATATTTGTGATACCTTGAATTTTTATTATGCATTAATTAGTATATAAGTTTAAATAATTTTTGTAATAAAGAATATATTATAAGATATTATTTTATCTTTATGGGTTGTTTTACAATTATCTACTCATCATCTACAAATCTTAAATGTTTATTAAGAAGGCTAACAAAACAACCTAATTCATGAACTACGTTTATGTGTTGTCTCTCTTTATTAAGAATATTTTCCATCAGAATAAGTGACAGGTGTTTCCCAATGTTTGAAAAATTGGATCTTTTTAAAAGACTTATGATGAAATGAAAACAGGAAATAAAAAACTAACACAAGAAGATAGAGTGTAATCATTTAAAAAAAAATTGTTGAAATATTCTCAAAATATGTTTGATGATGTGTAATCAAATGATAGTTTTATTTCACAAGTCAAGATTGTCTTTTCTTCATGTTTTTAACACAAGTAGACCTAACACAGTTGGCTGATTCTATAGTACTGAAACATGTCCTTTCTAAATAAGTTATTTGCACAAAGCAAATTTCAGTAAGTTCTTGAAAGAACAAATAATTGTATAAACCTCACAATCATAAAATAAACAATTATTAATGTTTGATATGTGTTATAAAATGCTTTAAGTTTGCTAAACAAAGTATACTCATTATTTATTCGAGCAAAAGTTTATCACATGAAGAATATGTGTAACACTTTGCATTTGGTGAAGTATAATACAAATGACACTTTCATTTGTTTAACCACACAACTTGTGTTTGTTTGATTAAACTAGTTACTTTGCGCCTAACTTCATCTAAAACACATAAAATTACATTTTATACTCAGATATTTAATCATACAATAAGAAAAAAAGGTTTTTTGAACTTTAATGTAATAGGTGAAAAATAAAGAATTTTACTCAGTTTTATGTTCTTTTAGCTTTTTTACCTATGTATCAATTTGATGGTTATATTGTCTACCTTAATGATTCTCAAACCCAACAAACACATGAAAGAAACCCTCCATTTTATCCAAACCTTTTCATTCATCCTTTACAACTACTAACCACAAACCATTGCATCAATCTATGACCACACTTTCATCACATGAACCTACTTTGTCTCAAGTATACCAATCATTACTTTCTAAGTTCTTGCATCTTTTCTATCTCACCTATTCATTCCTTTTAGTTTCCTTAGCTCCAACTATCTTAATTAGGATACAAACTTTTTAGATTACTTTTATCAAGCTTATTACTATTTTCATTTGGGAATATTCAACCCCATTCAATGAGACACTTTATTGAAAATAATTAATAAATTGAGTTTTCAAAAGTTTAACAAAAAGAAAGTTAAAAAATACTGCTTAAACAATTTTTGGTATTTTTTAATCCTTTAATAAATTTTAAAGGATAATAAAATATGATATATTTTATATCTATTTTTAATTGTTAAAATACAATAGTTTATCATAAAATAAAAGTAAATTTTATTATAATTTTGAATGTTAAAAAATATTAAATAATATTGTGAATATAAATATATTTTGTGAAAGTTTCAAACGTCGATATTTTTTTCTAACACATTTATAAGCTTTTAAAATATATTTGTTTTAACTATTTTTCACGTGTGTAAATCTAGCAATTGTTTTGATTGCCAAATTTTTTACTTATAATGGGTTTTACATGTTAGAATTTGTTATTTTAATCATCTTAAATACGTGTAGTCTATAAAATATTAAAGAAAGATGATTATAGTAAAAGATACTGAAAAAAAGGTAACACAATTTAAATATTTAGATATTGAAAATCACTTAATTTAGATATGACCATTTGTAATATATAAAACTCACAAGATATATATGATTTTACAATAAATTTTTTGCAAGATTGATGTGAAAATTATCTGTTTATACAATATTTAGCTTCTTTAATTTTCAAAATTTGTGTGAATGTTCTACAAAAACATTCAGGTTAATTAAATACATACCAAAACATGTATAAATAAATTTTAAAAAATTCTCAAATTTATCATATATAATATTATTTTTTCTAAAATAAAAAAATAAATCCAGAACTAGAAAACAATAATCCACTCCTCCAAAGTCAAATATCGATTAACATTCACTTTCCCTCTCCCGCCCAAATTTAGAACTCAAATTTGGGATTAGCTGCCACGCTGGCGATCCGCGACAACGCTTTTCACCCAATCACAATCAATGCTCAAGCTCTATATAAACGGAAAAACCATCGTCATTCTTCTCACCATTCAAAAACACCATCTCAGCCCCCTGCTTACCCCAATAACCGAATTGACAAATTTCTGTTTCAATCTCCAAATCAACCACGATGAGTTCCACAGAAGTTGCAGCACCAGGAAAGAAGGGTGGAAGGGGCAAGCCCAAGACCACAAAATCTGTTTCTCGTTCCTCCAAAGCTGGTCTACAATTCCCTGTTGGCCGTGTGGCTCGTTACCTCAAGGCTGGTCGCTATGCACAGCGCGTTGGATCCGGTTCTCCGGTTTACCTCACTGCGGTTCTTGAATACCTTGCTGCTGAGGTGTGTTTAATCATTCTCTTTATAATAGTAAATCTTTTTTAACAAGTTTTTCTGTGCATTTTTTTCATAATTGTTCTTGGTTTAGGTTTTGGAACTTGCTGGAAACGCTGCCAGGGACAACAAGAAGACGAGAATTATTCCGAGGCATATTCAGCTTGCGGTGAGAAACGATGAGGAACTGAGCAAACTCATGGGATCTGTAACCATAGCTAATGGTGGGGTTCTGCCCAAAATTCATCAGAATTTGCTGCCGAAGAAAGCTGGCAAGGGGAAAGTTGAAATTGGATCTGCTAGTCAGGAGTTTTAGATTTTAGGGCTTCATGTCATATTTTAGAGTCTTTAATCACTTTGATGTAGTTTTGATATGCCTATATTAGGATTCAGATGGGATGATGTATAGTCCTTCAGCTTGTGAAAAATAATTATTTGTTTTCTCACTATAATTTTTTTTTTTTTTTTTTGCATTTTTCTTCCTAATGTTCTTTCTTTTGCTGAAATTAAGTCAATTAAGAATTAAAATAGAATTAAATTGATAGTTTTATCAGTATTTTACCAAATAAAAACTGAATGTGTTGCTTAATACATTTTTGATTAAAATTTTATTAAAATAGATGTTATTATTTAAATTTTTGGGGTATTTTTCTTTTAAATAAGAAGTGAAGAGAAGTTTATGTTTGTGTTTATGTATATTAAGTTTTACAGCACACTGAATAAATATACGAAGTTCTTTAACATTGTGCTTGCAGCTTATGAAAAAACTGCTTCTGTTTCCCTTTTCTCTACCTTCAACCCTTAAACTCCAATCACTGTTTAACCTTCAACACTATAAATGGCTATCCTCTTCTTTGCAATTTCCAAAGGAACTCAAATGGAACTCCAAAACCAACGTCATAATCACACACCCAACACTTGTTGTGATGGAATCATGTTCTTCCATGTATCAACTAAGGCAGATTCAAGCGCGCATGACCCTTACTGGCTTAATCACTCACACCTTCCCCCTTAGCAGGCTCCTAGCTTTCTGCGCCCTCGCCAATGCCGGTGACCTCCGCTACGCCCACCGTCTTTTCTGCCGTATTCTTGAGCCCAACACCTTTATGTGGAACACCATCATTCGAGGCTATAACAAGGCCCGAATTCCCGCCATGGCCTTCTCTTTCTTCCTCGATATGTTTCGACGCCGCGTTCCGTTCGACCCCAGAACCTTCGTCTTCACGCTCAAGGCCTGCGAACACTTTTCCATGGCTCCACAGGGGGAGTCCGTGCACTCGCTTGCTCGGAAAACTGGGTTTGATTCCGAGTTGCTCGTGCGGAATGGGTTGGTTCATTTTTACGCTGTTCGGGGTTGGTTGAACCACGCGCGCGGGGTGTTTGATGAAATGCCTGTTAAGGATGTTGTTACTTGGACCACGATGATTGATGGGTATGCGGCGTGCAACTGTTCTGATGTGGCAATGGAGTTATTTGGTTTGATGTTGGAGGGTGATGTTGAGCCCAATGAGGTGACGCTGATTGCGGTGCTTTCAGCTTGCTCACATAAGGGTGACCTTGGTATGGGGAAAATGATTCATGAAATTATGGAGAAGAAGAATGTGAGGTGGGGTTTGAGTTTACACAATGCTTTGTTGGATATGTATGTGAAATGTGGATGTTTGGTGGCTGCTAGGGAGGTTTTTGACAGAATGGAAAGTAGGGATGTTTTCTCTTGGACAAGCATGGTCAATGGGTATGCTAAATGTGGTGACTTGGAGTCTGCTAGGAGGTTCTTTGAGCAAACTCCTCAGAAAAACGTGGTATGCTGGAGTGCGATGATTGCAGGATATTCTCAGAATGACAAACCTAAGGATTCATTGAAATTGTTTCATGAAATGCTTGGGGAAGGTTTTGTTCCGGGGGAGCACACTTTAGTGAGTGTGCTCTCTGCTTGTGGCCAACTAAGTTGCTTTAGTTTGGGCCATTGGATACATCGGTATTTTGTTGACCAAATAAGAATACCGATGAGTGTTACTTTGAAAAATGCAATTATAGATATGTATGCCAAATGTGGAAGCATAGATGCGGCTGCTGAAGTCTTCAGTGCAATGTCGGAGAGAAACCTGGTTTCTTGGAATTCTATCATTGCAGGCTATGCTGCCAATGGTCGAGCAAAACAAGCTATTGAAGTTTTTGATGAGATGAGATGTATGGGCTTTAAACCGGATGATATTACATTTGTGAGTTTGTTGACAGCTTGCAGTCACGGTGGCTTAGTTTCTCAAGGTAAGGAATACTTTGACATCATGGAAAGAAAATATGGGATAAAACCAAAAAAGGAACATTATGCTTGCATGATTGATCTACTAGGTAGAACTGGCTTCCTAGAAGAAGCTTACAAGTTAATAAAAAGCATGCCAATGCTGCCTTGTGAGGCTTCTTGGGGTGCCCTTTTAAGTGCTTGTAGAAAGCACCACAATGTTGAGCTGGCCACTTTGTCTGCTTCTAATCTTCTAAGCTCGGATCCAGAAGATAGTGGTGTTTATGTGCTTTTGGCAAATATTTGGGCTAATGAGAGAAAATGGGGTGATGTGAGGAGGGTGCGAAGTTTGATGAGAGACAAAGGTGTGAAGAAGATTCCTGGTCATAGTTTAATAGAGATAGATGGCGAATTCAAAGAGTTTTTGGTGGCAGATGAATCACACCCTCAATCCGAGGAGATCTACAGAGTACTGGATGACATACTTTTGTTATCAAAATTGGAAGATTCGGGCTGTGACTGCGACTTATAATCTTCAGTCGGGACAAATATGTCTCTCCATGAAACTCAAAACCTTTTCTTACTACAAAGTAATTGTACTTGTATTGCTATCTTTATGGTGGCTAGTTACCGCAGATAAATATGTTATTTGTTATTACTTTCCTTATTTCCTAAAATATTTAATCAAATTACTTATAGTAAGAGTCTAAAATTCTATTTAATCCTTTCTTTGTTCCAAGAAACAATACAGTCAATATTTGCATTTTCATTACCTAAAATAACACTAACACTAAAAGTATCTTGGTTATATTTGTGATACTAAATTTAAGATCGGAGTTTTATAATTTTTTTTTATTATATTATGTTGATATGGTATAAAGTTCATCATCCTAAATCTTAAAAATCACATTATATCATAAAAATAGTTTTTGAAAAGGAAAAGTTTTTATGTAAAACAATATATAGTAAACTTAGGTTATGTCCATTTTAGAGAATGTATTTAGAAAAGAGAAAGTGAATAGGTTTAAGACTGAATTTAAAAATAAAATTTATGAAAATTAGTATAGAATTTAACTAATATAACAAATAAAAAAATAGTTTAATTAAAAAATATTAAAATATTTTTAGTAATAAAAGTAATATAAAATGATAATAGTTAATATTATATATAATTATAAAAATTGTGACATCCCATAAATTATATGGTACAATATAATATAACAGGATATTATCATTATAATATGACAGAGCAGTATGAAGATGTACTTAGAAATTATAATCCGTATCCAAAATGAGCTGTAAACTTAAAACTTTACATATAAAGGAAGTCTCTCATAATGGTATAAAAATGTCTAACATAAAACCTGAAAAAGTAGATACTACAACAGGATTATAAAGTCTCTCAAAATATATAGAGATCTAAGGACAATAATCAGAAACTAAGTAAATACAAATAAACTAAAAATTTCCTCAAAATATAGTAAAGGAATCTAATAGAAAGGGTCCTAAGAGGTAGTGGCTGGATCCTCTGTCTCCAAAGCTTGCTCCAGGGAAACATCCTTTGACTCTGCTCACATCCAAAGGATTGGATGATCATCGCAAGGGGGAGGGCAAGCACATACAACAAACACAATGCAAGGGTAAGCTAGGTATAAAAAGCATGTTATCAATCAAGTATATCAAGCATGTAATGACAATAATATAACACAAACTGTAACTGAATGCATTTTATTGATACCAAGGACAGACCACGTGATTTGACCGTCCGGGCTAGTATGAAATGTCGAGTTCCAGGGGTTTGTGCACTTGTTGTGGCCCTACTGCTTTGCAAAGCCATTGCCGAGGGGTTTCACCCGACCACACACAAGTGTAAGTCCAACCAAACTCATCTTGGCCCATAAATGGAGACACCCAAGACTAGGACCTCCTGCTATTCTCACCACATGACTCATCACTCTCTAATTGAGCATGGATGGTCATTAGAATGTCAGGATAAACCCCATCCTGAACTCCGGCCATTCATACGGTCAATCACAACAACTACAAGGCACCACCATGTAACCTCCCTTGAGGATAATGGAATTACGTCCAATAACCATACTTTTCACTTTAAACTTAACTCATGCCAAGATAAATCGAATACCGTAATATTATAGCATTGAATCCATTCCATATACATTAACAGACAATAATAGTCCAAGAAAACCACTAAACAACCCAATACCCTTAAACTCATACTTAGACAAAGAAAAAGACTCTTAAACCATCACCAACAGTTCTGGAAGGGTCAAAAACCCCCCAGAACGACCTAAAGAACATCCAGAAATGATACCCGAAACCCCTAGAACCACTCAAAACTGTCTTGGATGATTTCCTGACAACAATAATTGATTATCACACATGATAATCGATTATTTACGTATGATAATCGATTATTACATGTGATAATCGATTATTTACGAGAACTTTGAAGAAAATATGATGTTCTGACTAGAATNATCGATTATCAAGCGAGATAATCGATTATTCTTATCAGTTTTCGACANCAACCTTATTTTTTCTGGTTTTGGTGCATCTGAGACACTTTAATGAGTTTCTAACACTCCTAAATTGATCTATACGATGAATTGAACTTGTCTAAATGTTTATAACCCTACCTAACTTCAATTCCTAGTAGTTATGCATNAAATTAGGATCTAAAGCTTCAATTCCAATCACTTAGAGGTTAAATTTCAAACTTGCCATATGGAAACTATTTCTAACCATTTTGGTGTTTCTAATAAGTCACAAATGACTTAACTAAGTGACTCTAAGATCCTAAACCTGACTCTAGCCTATAACTCTCAAAATCACTACTCAGGTTCCCTAATTTGACTCTGCCATTAGAATGAACTTAAATGTCTGCCTAAGATTCTGCATAATGTGAACTCAGTTTCTATCGTACAATTCCCACACCTTACACATGTCCATATCAGTCCTTAATTCATATCATTCAAAGTCACATAGTTCACAACAACTTAAAGCACACATTCAAGTATACATTTTCATCAGTTCCATTACAACAGTTACCACAGAAACTCCACATGCATCAACTTAATGTTTTTAAATAGTATCAACACAATCAACTTACTTTATACCAATCAAAAATTAAACCTAGCTTCCCTTACCTGTATCCACACAGCTCAGCTGTCAGGATGATGAACAAAGCTCTGATACCTTATAGAGATTTTAAAAACACCTATAAATCCCCAAATCGGAGATAGAAATCAGTGTTTAGAACATGATCTGAGTTAGAATTTTAGGGAAAACACAGAACCAGTCACATGCAACGAGATACATTGCATGCTCACAGCTCAAGAGTATGCACTGGAAAAGAGGATTCAACTTACCAGTGGAGGAATAAAGAAATTGATTGATGGGAAATGTTGCTCTCAGCCTCCTGATTTCTTAGGAGCTTCCTATTTAGCAAACAAATGGATAAATTTTGAGGTATGGTGAAGAGAAGGTGGGGCAATGAAGAGAAAAAAAAAAGTTGAACAGCGTGGAAGAGAATGGGCCGAAACCTGAAGACAACGTTTTAATAAAATTCCATTTGGTTATTAAAACTGTACTTAATATTTTGCTGCCAAGTGTGTACCATTTAAGTGATATTTTCTCAGACATTACAAAAATTATTATAAGAAGAGAAAAAAAATAAAAATTTAATTTTTAATTTGGAAAAAATTGTATTATTATTATTATTATAAGAAAAAAAATTAAAATTAATTATGAAGAAATATAGATAGAAACCTTGTTATGCAATTTTGTTTCAAACCTACAAACATTAGAAACATCAAATTCGAAGGTAAGGATAAATGTGAAAAATATTTAAATTTTTCCAAATCATGTCTCTTCTGGTATGATTGAAAAAAAATAAATAAATTCCGTATTTACTCGCCTTTCCTTCTTCAACAATCCTTCTTGAATACAAACTTTAATTTTAATCTGCAAAAAATTGTGTGAACAAAATTTTCTTTAAAAACTAAGAGAACCTTAAAAAAGATTAGTTCATAAAATATAAATTTGATTTTTGAAAAGGAAAAGGTACAATTATTTTCTAAAAGTTTTATTGAATAGTATAATAATTACATAGTATGATTAGTCCTGTCAAATAATTTATATGGATGTTATCTACCCACCCAACATACAGATATTATATTAATATATAAAAAATAAAACTTTCCATAGTTGCTATGTCACCCAGACGCAATCCGAGTTAACTGATTTTTTTCTCTCTCCAGCAATCGTTTTTACTGAAATTCACATCTCCATTTTTTTTTTATTTTTTATACCAGATATTTAGTAATTATATAATTTTTAAACACTTGTGATTTTTTAGGGTTAAATATGTTTTTAGTTCTTATATTTTGGGGCGATTTTGGTTTTAATCTATTTTTAAACTATGATATAATTTAGTCCTCCAACTTTAGAAAACTCTGGTTTTAGTCTTTTTTATCAATTTTTTTTAACTTTATTTGTTGTTTCAAACACGTTTCATTATAGCATTTAGACTGTTTACACTGTTTGACACATTTTTGTTTCAATGTTAACTAAGAAACATGCTTGAAACAACAAATAAAGTTAAAAAAAATCGGTTAAAAAGACTAAAACCAGAGTTTTCTAAAGTTGAAGGACTAAATTGTACCATAGTTTGAAAATGGACTAAAACCAAAATCGCCTAAAAGTATAAGGACTAAAAACATATTTAACCCTTTTTTTTATGATGCACCTACTTAATATTTATAATGGTTAAGTTGTTTTTTTATTGTTCTCTAACTATCTTATTCTCGTTTAGGACTTTTGAGAACTTTTGGAAAGAGAGAAAGTACTTACAAAAGATACTTAGACGTTTTAAATATTTAGTGAATGATTATCATTATTTAAATATTTAAAGATACTAATTGAATACAAGTAAGAGTAATTAAAAGTACTTATCATACCATACAGTTATAAATTCAATTTGTCTACATATAAATATAGTAAAATAAAAAAGATAAATTTATAGAATTAATTATAGATACTTTGGTAGAGACTAATAACATGATAAATTAATATAATTTTTTTTCACAATATTTTGATATAATATATGTGTTAATTTTTTTTATTGAATTTTACTATATTAACATAATAATAAATAAATAATAAATCAATTAAAGAATAATACATATATTTATAAAAAATCTATATCAAAATATCGTTTTCTTTTAAATTGTGACCAACACCAAGTTTTCAACTTAATTTAGATTATATATATATTCTTGAAATGACTAATATTCAACTTAAGGACAGAAATGAAATTTTGCCACCTACCATTCATTCCAGTTCAAAGGGTATACAAGTCAACTTTCTTCACTCACTTGCATAACATTCAAGTTTGCACTAAATGTCTTTTCAAACTACATTTTTCTTTCACTTCAATTTAATAAAACATCTTTTCAAACTTATCTTTATATATTTTGAAAACGATTACTAGAAAAGTAAACATTGATTAAGGTTCCAAAAATATGTTTTAACATGAGACCACTTACTGACTCAATGAATTCATTAACCTTAACAAGATAACATTTTTCTTTTTTATATATATATTAGAATATTATGTTCAATGATAATGTTTTAGGAACTACTTTTCATCAATAAAATATTTCTGGAAAACATTCTGTGATAGGTACATTTTTATTATTTTTTATTACAGTATAATGTTTTTAACATAAATATAAAATATATTTGATAAATTATTTATCTATTGTAAATTTTAATTCTAACCTTTTATTAATTTAAATCTTTTGTTTATTACAAATTTGAGTTATGTGAATAAATATTTATCTTTTTATTGCACAAATTAAATTACTAGTTTATAATATAAAAATATATTATTAGTTGTGTATGTTTTTAACTTATCTTTTAAAATATTTTAATTTTTAACTTGTAAACTTTACCTTAATTTAAAATATTCCTACTTATTACAAAATATTAAATACTTGTTTTGTTTTCTGATGATGTCTTGTTTTAAAAATGTATTGCATATAATAATACTTATTTTATATAACTAGTATTTATATTAAATAAATATTTTTATTGAAAAGATGAAGATAGATAAAGAAACCCGCATCTACCCTTTCAAATCGCCATCCCTTGTTATGATAGACACATATTTTGACTACTAATAATAAAAAAGACAGTGATATTTTGATAACTTTTTTTAAATAATTTTTTAGGAACAGGACACGTGTTATTATTTTATTAGTCTGTTTGAATTTATATTTAAAAAAATATTTGAAACGGACCAATCATAGATTACCACGTATGTATCGTCAAAAAGTTGTCAAAAAAAGTTATTAAAAAAACTTTTTCTAAAAGAAAATGAAAATATATAACAAATTTTAAAAAATTAAAAATTCTCTCACCAAAGAATAGTATTTTGTTTTTAAAATTAATTATTCTAACTTTGTAAAAACATTATTTTATCTATAACTATATATAATATAATATATTATATTATATAATTTTCTTTACTGATGCTTTATTTTATTTTTATAATTCCAAATGTTATTCTCATTTACAATATTATTTACACTTTTGTAATTACATCTTGTAATGATAGATCACACTATAAATAGTTTATTATTTATCACGTAACTATCATTGTGACTTTTTTTAATGTAGAGATATTAGTGAGTTTTTATAAGTTTGAATTTAGTGACTTGTAATACGAATATACTCTCAACTTAAGTTTGAAAATAGTTTTGGAAACAAGGAAAAAGTATTTTTTTCGATTGCGTGTGTACTTGTTATTTTGTTTCCTTGGTAGCTTTCCATGGTTGAATACAAGGGTCACATCTAATATATATCATTCAACAAGTTGAGAAAGGAAAGGAGAAAATTAGTTGGCAATTTTTAATATTATTTAATTCATTATCTCAATCAATCTAAACAATAAATGTAATTAAGTTTTTAAAATATAAAATAAAATAATAAATAATACTTAGTTATATATATTGTAACAATTAATAATTTTCTATACATAACTTCCTTTTCAATTTTTCTGCCTCTTCCTCCTTTGTTCATTCATTATGTATTTCTAATGTTCACTGTTACTATCTTGAATTTTTTTTTTTTGACCTTTTCAAGATTGAAGAAACACAGCTACTTGATGAACCTTCTTATGGAGATATCATTATTAACTATTATTAGAGATGGCTTTGAATATCTCTTTCATCAACTGAACAATGCATTCGTCAAAATGCATCTTAATATCTCTTTTCAATGATGTCGTAAAGAATAATCATACACTACTTTCCACCTTTGTTTTAATATAACATATTTATGCCAATTATCCTGATATCCATAATAATAAACGAAAAAAATTAATATTATAAAAATAAGTAGTAATATCTATAATAGTATATAACGAGTTCCTCCCTTAAATTATTTTTGTATATTACTTTTAATAACAGAATTTATAATAAAGAACGCAAATAAAAAACATAATAAAACGTAGTATAGTTTCAAAAGAGAAATAAATTAACACATAATTGGAAAAAGAATCTCACCTAGATCAAATAAAATAACTATCCATGTTCTACTTGGGGTGAGGTATAAAGTTATGAAGATTTGATTTATATAGTAAGATTATTTTTTATTACAGTTCTTCTCAGCAAGAAAATATATATGTCGACGAAGGTGAAAATAACGAAAGAAAATCTTAAGGTAAGAATTAAAATATATTAATAAAATTCTCAATAAAAAAAAAAATGAACAAGTAAATTGAGGAAAGCGTGAAAATATGAGTTCATAATATCACAAGTTAAATATTGAAAAGGAAGTTATCAATATAGAGTGTATTATTTGTTTTACATCAATCAATGATGAAAAACATCGAAGGTGACAACGCTTCAATAAAAAAGTTATTAAATAGAAAATTGTTAGAGAGATAAGTTATATAATTGTTGACCGATGTGGTCGTTGTGTAAAGGTGTAATAAAAGTTAGAAATATTCTGAAAAAAAAAACACAAGTGTATTAATAGATGTTAGATATTCTTAATATATCATTATATGTTTTTAGTTATAATATTATGTATTAGTTTTACATGGAATGGGTTTAGGTTTATTTTTTGTATTTTATTATTATAAATATATAACATCATATGTTCAACACACATTATATATTCATTTTGTCTTTAACATGTAATAGAGATTTAGGTTATTCTTTGTCCCTGTTAGTTAATATTTTTTTCTTTTTTTTTTTTTTGAAGTTGTTATTTCTAGCACATCATTACTATACATGTCATCATCACTGCCATATTCTGGAAGCGACTACCATTATCAAACTCATTTTGACCACTTAACCTTACGAAGATGAAATAATTTATTTCATGTCTAAGTTATTCTAGTGGAAGTGTATGTAGTCTTATTTTTATGAGTGTGTTTTTATTCCTAACATGAGAGTGTGTAATTTTATTTTTAGGATTGTGTAGTAGATTTCTTTTTAACTAATGTTATTGAAAAAAGATTGAATGTAAACTCTTAAATAATTGAATCAGTATAAATCTTGTGTTGATTTTTTTTTTTATTCTTGTCTATTATATTATTGAATTTTTTATGTGTAAAGATTTTTTGAAAACAATCTTATACACTTGAAAATCTTCAAAAACTTTAAAAAGTGTTTTCGAACAAATTTACTTCTTTTGAGATTAAGATACTTCAATTTTAATACATAATTTTCCAACATCGTTATGCTGCACATTAAAAGTATTGGCTATCGACATCTAGAATTAAATTGTTTAACTTTTATAGAGATAATTATATTGGAATTGGACATTATTGACTAAGATTTCAGATAATAGTACTCTTACACCAAATATTTGAGTAAAATGTAATGAGTTGAAGTTACACCGGATAATTCCTCAAATTAATTGTTAAACTTTAAGACGAGTATTTTTTTTTTTATAACATTTAAGAAGAAAAAAATTTTAACACTGATTTTTTTTTATAACAATTTAATATAGTACACGTGTAACTTTTTTAATTGGTTCATTATTTATTTATTATTGTGTTAATGTATTTTAAACCTAATAAAAAAATAACATGTATGTTTGTCAAAATATTGTTAAAAAATTTAACATAATACACATAATTTTTTAACTGATTTATTATTTATTTATTATTATATTAATATACTCAAAACCTAATAAAAAAATGACATATAGTATTGTTAAAAAAAATATGTATTAACGACATTTCAAACATGTGTTTTAACGTTGGTCCTAAAAATGTTCAAAGCTAAAATTTTCTTTGAATAGTCAATTGTTGATGTTTGGTAAGTCAATAATAAATTGCCTCTATGTCCAAACTGAGTAATTTTCTATTAAAATGATTAGATAATTGCAAGTCTTCATGCAGCAAAATGAAATTATAAATTGCCAATAACTTTTACATTGTTTTTTCTGTTCATTTTTGCTTTGATATGGGAAAGCAAAAGAAAAGAATCTTCAACTTAAAAAGAAAAGTTTGAATTACAGAGTAGACTGGTCCAACCATAATTAAACCTGTTCCGATTTTATAGACATCTCATAACATGTTTTAATTTCGAGCGATTTTAAAACTGAAAAACGGGTAACAACTAATGAATTTTTTTTTTCCACAGTTTCTAGAAAGTGTGTTTGTCAATAATTCAGTTTCATATATGGTGCTGTAAGAAGGAATCAATCAAATAAACCATCGAACTCTAAGTAAGGTTAGACAACCATGACGATGATTTTGTTATAATATTAAGTATTATAAAAGGTATAATAGTTTCATATTGTTCAACTTGTTATTCTTAAAAGGTTTATGTACTAATAAATCTTTATACTTTCAAAATTGAGGAATTTAGTTTTTGTTTAACTAAAGTATTTTTCGTGATTTTGCGATTTTTAATACATTTAATAGGATTAATTATAATCCTTTAAATAATTTCCACAAATGAATTACGATATTTTTTAAAAGATGACTTACTTATTTAAAAAAAGGTTTAATTAAGTTTCATTTGATAATACATGATTAAATCTTTGTTTTATGAGTCGAATAATTTTTTCTTCAAATCGTACCTAATTAATTGTAAACTTTTACTTAAGTGCCTGAATAAACTAGTTATTTATATTTTATTCTAATAATTATGTTAATTATTTTAAATGATCTCTGAAATAATGATTTTTATATTTAATTTTTAACCTTTAACTTATTTTTTATTATAGGCAATAAAAGAACTAAATATATATTTCATTTCTCAATACTAACCATAGTCTAAAGCATGAATAATAATTTCACAAATAGATAAGTAATATAATTGACAGAGAGAACGTTAGAAACATAAATAAATAAAATTTATTTACAAAATATTTAATTTAATGAGAAAAATAGTTTTGCACTTAGATATGTCATATATTAGGATAGCTAGACCTTTAAAAAAATAATATTGTTTAGTATATGGTTCCAACCAAAGTTCTCTTTATTTCAAATCAAGTCTTGCATATTCTCTATCCCTTAATTTGCATAATTTACTTTATACATTAAAATATTCCTTTATATATTATGAATTTTAACTATATGCAAATTGTTGCGCAATTAATATTTCAATTGTTATGCCATACTTGTTCAAAAAAGTTGTTTTCAACCAAGCTAGAATGATGATCAAAGCTAAGGTAATTTTGAAAGCTTGGATATTGGATTAGCAATCTATCAATTCAATTTGAATGCAACCACAGTGTCTTTGTACTAAAATCTATTTATCCAACTACCACTTCTTATTGCCTTTGCTCGTGCCTATAGTCTCATGTGACGTTTACCAAACATCAAGTACTTCACACCTCCATTGTTATAAATAGTTCACACCTCCACACTTATAATACACCAAAAAATATACGAACTACACAACAATCTTCTTTCTTCCTATTAGCTACCCTCATCCATGGCAAATTTCAAAGCTTTCTTTCTTCCTTTAACCCTTTCCTTCCTTTTTGCTTCTCTGGTTTCTGCCACCTTCTACCAAACTATCTCTCCCGATCAGTTACGTGCTGGT